>NW_026138345.1:0-32267 GCF_025592945.1 Manacus candei
ACCCGGGGGGTCCCAGACCCCGGCCACGGGCCCCCCCTGCTCCAGTGCCTGCCCCCCGTGGAGAAGGTGGGAAAACGGGAATGGGGCGGGAAAAGGGGAAGGGAGGGAAAAGGGGGATGGGGTGGGAAAAGGGGGAGAGGGGAAAGGGATAGGGGGACAGGGATGGGAAAGGAGGGGGGAAAAGGGGGACGGGGAAAGGGAGGGAAAGGGGGAATGGGGTGGGAAAAGGGAGGGGGGATAGGGAGGGAAAAGGGGAAGGGAAAGGGGGAGAGGGGTGGGAAAGGGGGAATGGGGTGGGAAAAGGGGGACAGGGAAAGGGATGGGGGGACAGGGAGGGAAAAGGGGGATGGGGTGGGAAAAGGGGGACGGAGAAAGGGATGGGGGGACAGGGAGGGAAAGGGGGGATTGATGGAAAAGGGGGGACAGGGATGGGAAAAAGGGGACATGGAAAGGGGGGGGACAGGGATGGGAAAGGAGGGGGAAAAGGGATGGGGGGACAGGGAGGGAAAGGGGGAATGGGGTGGCAAAAGGGGGACAGGGAAAGGGGGGGACAGGGACGGGAAAGGAGGGGGGGAAAGGGTTGGGGGGACAGGGAGGAAAAGGGGAACAGGGAAAAGGGGGATGGGGTGGGAAAAGGGACAGGAAAAGGGAGGGAAAGGGGGGACAGGGAAAAGGGGGAATGGGGTGGGAAAAGGGGGATAAGGAAAGGGATGGAAAGGGGGAATGGGGTGGGAAAAGGGGGACAGGGAAAAGGGGAAGGGAAAGGGGGGACAGGGATGGGAAAGGAGGGGGGGAAAGGGTGGGGGGGACAGGGGTGGGAAAGGGGGACAGGGAGGGAAAAGGGGGATTGGGGGGAAAAAGGGTGGGAGGAGAGGGAGGGAAATGGGGACAGGGAAAGGCCGCCCCCAGATGTCCCCGAGTGCATTTTGGGCAGGCAGGTGCCCCCAGGTGATCCCAGGTGCCCCCAGGTGACCCCCCCCCGTTGCCCCCAGGCCACCCTGGGGCGGCTGCTGGACCACCTGGCCCTGGTGGCCTCGTTCCACCCCTTCAACCGCATGACCCCCCAAAACCTGGCCGTGTGCTTCGGGCCCGTCCTGCTGCCCCCCGCCCGCCGCACCTGCCCGGGGCGGGGCCACGACCAGCTCACCTGGCCAGGTGACCCCCCCCGGGGCCACCCCCGGGGCCACCCCCCCGGCCAGGGCGGCGCCGTCGACTTCAAGAGGCACATCGAGGTGCTGCATTACCTGCTCAGGGCGTGGCCAGGTGAGGGGGGGGACACACCTGGGCAGGTGAGGGGGGGGTCAGGGGACACATCGAGGTGCTGCATTACCTGCTCAGGGCGTGGCCAGGTGAGGGGGGGGGACACACCTGGGCAGGTGAGGGGGGGTCAGGGGACTCATGGAGGTGCTGCATTACCTGCTCAGGGCGTGGCCAGGTGAGGGGGGGGACACACCTGGGCAGGTGAGGGGGGGTCAGGGGACACATGGAGGTGCTGCATTACCTGCTCAGGGCGTGGCCAGGTGAGGGGGGGGACACACCTGGGCAGGTGAGGGGGGGTCAGGGGACACATGGAGGTGCTGCATTACCTGCTCAGGGCGTGGCCAGGTGAGGGGGGGGACACCTGGGTGGGGGAAAAGGGGGGTCAGGGGGACACACCTGGGCAGGGGAGGGGGGGACACACCTGGACAGGTGAGAGGACACACCTGGGCAGGTGAAAGTGGGGGGGACACACCTGGGGGGGAGTCAGGGGTCACACCTGGACAGGTGAGAGGACACACCTGGACAGGTGAAATTGGGGGGACACACCTGGGGGGGGGTTCAGGGGACACACCTGGGCAGGGGAGAGGGGGACAAATCTTTCCCCCCGGTTTCCCCCCCCCACCTTAACTCCCCCCCCCCCCCTTCTCTCCGCAGCCCCCCCGTCCCCCCCGCGCCCCCCTCCCTCCCCCGCGGGACCCCCCCCGTGGTGTCGCGGCCCCGCCCCCGGGGGGGGCCCCGAGAGCCCCCCCCGGCAACCGCTACGCGGGGGATTGGAGCGTCTGCGACCCCCCCCCCCCGCTGCCGGGACCCCCCCCCCGGGGAGGGGGCGGCACCCGGGGACACCCCCCCGGACCCACAACGGCGGGGGGGGGGACACCCGGGACACCCCCCCGGACCCACAACGACGGGGGGGACACCCAGGACCCCACCCAGGACCCCACCCAGGACCCCCGGGGGGGACAACGACGGCGGGGGGGAGACACCACGGACCCCCCCCCGCACCCACGACGACGAGGGGGGGACCCCGCCCAGGACTCCCCCCCCCGGGAGCCCCCCCGGGAGCGTCTCGGTGGCCGATTTGGGGCTGGGGGGGGGGGACGGCCCCCGAGGTGGCTTTTGGGCCCCCCCGGCTGAGCCTGAAGGACTTCGATGCCCTGATCCGGGACCTGGAGAGGGAGCTCGGGAAGGAGATCGACGTGTGCCTGTGACACCGCGGGGACACCGCGGGGACACCGCGGGGACACTCTGGGGACACTGTGGGGACACCCTGGGGACACCGGGACTGGCACTGTCACCGCGGGGACACCCTGGGGACACCTCGGGGACACCGGGACTGGCACTGTCACCGCGGGGACACCCTGGGGACACCCTGGGGACACCCTGGGGACACCGGGACTGGCACTGTCACCGCGGGGACACCCTGGGGGACACCCTGGGGACACCCTGGGGACACCGGGACTGGCACTGTCACCGCGGGGACACCCTGGGGACACCCTGGGGACATCGGGACCGTCACTGTCACCGCGGGGACATCGGGACTGTCACCGGACAGAGGGAGCTCGGGAAGGAGATCGACGTGTGCCTGTGACACCGCGGGGACACCGCGGGGACACCCCGGGGACACCCTGGGGACACCGGGACTGTCACTGTCACTGTGGGGACATCGGGACTGTCACTGTCACCGCGGGGACACCCTGGGGACACCCTGGGGACACTCTGGGGACACCCTGGGGACACCCTGGGGACATCGGGACTGTCACCGGACGGAGGGAACTCGGGAAGGAGATCGACGTGTGCCTGTGACACCCTCGGGACACCCTGGGGACACTGAGACTGTCACTGTCACCGTGGGGACACCCTGGGGACACTCTGGGGACACCCTGGGGACATCGGGGACTGTCACCGGACAGAGGGAGCTCGAGAAGGAGATCGACGTGTGCCTGTGACACCGCAGGGACACCGCGGGGACACCCCGGGGACACCCTGGGGACACCGGGACTGTCACTGTCACTGTGGGGACATCGGGACTGTCACTGTCACCGCGGGGACACCCTGGGGACACCCTGGGGACACCGAGACTGGCACTGTCACCGCGGGGACACCGCGGGGACATCGGGACCGTCGCTGTCACCGTGCGCTTGTGACACCGTGAGGGCACCGCCAGGACACCGCGGGGACACCGAGACTGGCACTGTCACCGTGCACCTGGGACACCCTGGGGACACCGCGGGGGACACCAAGACAGCACTGAGGACACCGACACCGGGGGACACCGCGGGGGGACACCAGCAGGGACACCAACACCGGGGATGGCACCACCGGGGACACCGACACCGGTGCCACCGTCCCTGTCCCCACCCCTGTCCCCAACAGCCCCTGGTGCCACCACCGGGGACAGTGACACCGGTGCCACCATCCCTGTCCCCAACCTCTCCTGGTGCCACCCCCGGGGTCACCGATCCCGGTGCCACCATCCCTGTCCCCACCCCTGTCCCCGACACCCCCTGGTGCCACCACCGGGGTCACCAATCCCGGTGCCACCATCCCTGTCCCCACCCCTGTCCCCATCAGCCCCTGGTGCCACCCCCGGGGTCACCAACACCGGTGCCACCGTCCCTGTCCCCACCCCTGTCCCCGACACCCCCTGGTGCCACCCCCGGGGTCACCAACACCGGTGCCACCGTCCCTGTCCCCACCCCTGTCCCCGACACCCCCTGGTGCCACCACCGGGGTCACCAATCCCGGTGCCACCGTCCCTGTCCCCACCCCTGTCCCCGACACCCCCTGGTGCCACCCCCGGGGTCACCAACACCGGTGCCACCACCCCTGTCCCCAACAGCCCCTGGTGCCACCCCCGGGGTCACCAACACCGGTGCCACCGTCCCTGTCCCCACCCCTGTCCCCGACACCCCCTGGTGCCACCCACCGGGGTCACCAATCCCGGTGCCACCACCCCTGTCCCCACCCCTGTCCCCGACACCCCCCTGGTGCCACCCCCGGGGTCACCAATCCCGGTGCCACCACCCCTGTCCCCACCCCTGTCCCCGACACCCCCTGGTGCCACCCCCGGGGTCACCAATCCCGGTGCCACCATCCCTGTCCCCAACAGCCCCTGGTGCCACCACCGGGGTCACCGATCCCGGTGCCACCGTCCCTGTCCCCACCCCTGTCCCCGACACCCCCTGGTGCCACCACCGGGGACAGTGACACCGGTGCCACCGTCCCTGTCCCCCCCTCCCCGCCCCCCCCCGCCCTCACCTTTTGTCGCCTTGGATTTGCACAGCCCCCATAAAGGGGGGAGGGGGACCCCAAAACCCACCCCCCCCCACCCTGGGGGACCCCCAAAATCGCCCCCCAAACACCCCCAGCCCCCGAAGTGCCTGTTGTTGCCCCCCCCCCCCCAAAAAAAAACCCCTCAGTGCCTGGGGGGGGACCCCAAAACACTCCCCCCAACCTCGGGAGGGACCCCCAAAATTCCCCCCAATCCCCCCCCCAAAACCACCCTCCAGTGCCTGGGAGGGACCCCCAAAATCGCCCCCAAAACACCCCCAAGTGCCTGGGGGGGCCCCCAAACCCCCTTAACCCTGGGGAGGGCCCCCCAAAACCCCCAAAGTGCCTGTTTTTGCTTCCCCCCCCCAAAAAAAAAACCCCTCAGTGCCTTGGGGGATCCCCAAAATCGCCCCCAAAACACCTCCAGCTCTGGGGGGGTCCCCAAATCCCCCCCAATCCCCCTAAAATCCCCCCCAGACCTCCGGGGGGGTCCCAAAATCCCTTCCAGACCCCCGAGGGGGTCCCCAAATTTCCCCCCCAACCCCCCCAAAATCCCTCCTACCCCGGGGGGGGTCCCCAAATCCCCCCCCAACCCCCCCCTCCCAAAAACCAGTGTCAGTATTAACCCCCCTCCCCCCCCCCGGGGGGGCCACCAAATGTCCCCAATGTCACCTCCCCCCCCCCCCATTGTCACCGTCACGACAATAAAGGACACGGAGTGACCCCGGGGGGGGGGCGAGAGTGTCACTGGGGGGGTCCCCAAATGTCACCTGGGGGGGGGACAGACCCCAAATGTCACCTGGCGGGGGGAAACAGTCCCGGAATGTCACTTAAAGGGGGAGACAGACCCCAAATGTCATAAAAGGAGGGGGGACAGACCCCAAATGTCACTTAAAGGGGGGGGACAGACCCCAAATATCACTTAAAGGGGGGGGGACAGACCCCAAATATCACTTAAAGGGGGGGGACAGACCCCAAATGTCACTAAAAGGAGGGGGACAGGCCCCAAATGTCACTTAAAGGGGGGGGACAGACCCCAAATGTCACCTGGGAGGAATACTTGGGGACACTTTGGGGACACTTTAGGGACACCTGAGTACATTTGAGGACACTTTGGGGACACTTGGGAGACACCTCGGGGATATTTGAGGACATTTGGGGACACTTTGGGGACATTTGGGGACACTTTAGGGACCTGAGTACATTTGAGGACACTTTGGGGACACTTTGGGGACACTCAGTGCAGTTTATTGGTGGCACTGGGGACACCCCTGTCCCCTCCTGTCCCCGTGTCCTCCTTGGGGACACTTTGGGGACACCCTGAGGACACTTTTGGACACCTTGGGATCACCTGGGAACACTTTAGGGACACCTGAGTACATTTGAGGACACTTTGGGGACACTTTGGGGACACTTGGGAGACACCTTGGGGATATTTGAGGACATTTGGGGACACTTTGGGGACACTTTGGGGACACTCAGTGCAGTTTATTGGTGGCACTGGGGACACCCCTGTCCCCTGCTGTCCCCTCCTGTCCCCTGCTGACCCCGTGCCCTCCTTGGGGACACTTTTGGGGCCATTAGGGGACACTTTGGGAACACTTTTGGACACTTTTGGACACTTTGGGGACACTTTGGGGACACTCAGTGCAGTTTATTGGTGGCACTGGGGACACCCCTGTCCCCTGCTGTCCCCGTGCCCTCCTTGGGGACACTTTGGGGACATTTGGGGACACTTTTGGATGCCTTGGGGACATTTGGGGACACCTGGGAACACTTTAGGGACACCTGAGTACATTTGAGGACACTTTGGGGACACTCAGTGCAGTTTATTGGTGGCACTGGGGACACCCCTGTCCCCTGCTGTCCCCTGCTGTCCCCTGCTGACCCCGTGCCCCCCTTGGGGACACTTTTGGGGCCATCTGGGTCCATGTTTGGCCCCGTCAGACGGAGATGGAGCCCTGGCGGAAGTCGGTGGGGCCGAGGAGGGCGTTGAGCAGGACGGGGTGGCCTTGGTGACACGTGGCCTGGGCCACCCTGAGCGCGGCCTCCACGCTGGCCCCGCTGGCCCCTCCGTCCCCTCCGTCCCCGCTGTCCCCTCGGGCCACCAGGAACCCGCGGCCACCCAGGGCCTCGGCCACCAGGTGGTAATCTGGGGACACAGGGGGGGACACGGGGGGGACACGGGGGGGACGGGGTGTCACCTCCTGGGGGGGACACCGGGGAGGGGGGGGTGGCCCCAGGGGTGACATGGGGACATCAGGGGTGACATGGGGACACCAGGGAGGGGGGGTGGCCCCAGGGGTGACATGGGGACATCAGGGGTGACAGGGGGACACCAGGGGTGACATGGGGACACCAGGGAGGGTGTGGTGGCCCCAAGGGTGACATGGGGACACCAGGGAGGGGGTGGTGGCCCCAAGGGTGACATGGGGACACCAGGGAGGGGGTGGTGGCCCCAGGGGTGACATGGGGACATCAGGGGTGACATGGGGACACCAGGGAAGGGGACAGGGATGACAGGAGGACACCAGGGAGGGGGTGGTGGCCCCAGGGGTGACACGGGGACAGCAGGGAGTTGGGGGTGGCCCCAAGGGTGACACAGGGACATCAGGGGTGACAGGGGGACACCAGGGAGGGGGTGGTGGCCCCAAGGGTGAGATGGGGACATCAGGGGTGACAGGGGGACACCGGGGAAGGGGACACGGATGACATGGGGACACCAGGGAGGGGGTGGTGGCCCCAGGGGTGAGATGGGGACACCAGGGAGGGCGTGGTGGCCCCAGAGGTGACATGGGGACATCAGGGGTGACAGGGGGACACCAGACATGAGTTGCTGGCCCCAAGGGTGACATGGGGACATTCTCACCTGACTGGGACAGGGCACAGCCCACGTTGCTGCCCAGGGGGGTGGCACAGGGGACAGGGGGTGGCACAGGGGACAGGGGGTGACAGAGGGCACAGGGGGGTGACAGAGGGCACAGGGGGGTGGCACAGGGGACATTCTCACCTGAGTGGGACAGGGCACAGCCCACGCTGCTGCCCAGGGGGGTGGCACAGGGGACAGGGGGGTGGTACAGGGGACAGGGGGTGGCACAGGGGACAGGGGGGCAGGGGGGTGACAGAGGGGACAGGGGGTGGCACAGGGGACAGGGGGGTGGCACAGGGGACAGGGGGCACAGGGAGGTGACAGAGGGGACAGGGGGGTGGCACAGGGGACATTCTCACCTGAGTGGGACAGGGCACAGCCCACGCTGCTGCCCAGGGGGGTGGCACAGGGGACAGGGGGGTGACACAGGTGACAGAGGGGACAGGGGGGTGACAGAGGGGACAGGGGGTGGCACAGGGGACAGGGGGTGGCACAGGGGACAGAGGGGACAGGGGGGTGGCACAGGGGACATTCTCACCTGAGTGGGACAGGGCACAGCCCACGTTGCTGCCCAGCAGTGCCACCTGCTCGCGGCTGATCTGGGTCCAACCCGCGTCGTTCCCGACCAGCGCGATCACCGGGACCTGGGGGGACATGGGGACACTCCTGGGGACAGGGGGACAGGGACAGGGACCTGGGGGGGACATGGGGACACCATCAGGGACCTGGGGGGACATGGGGACACTCCTGGGGACAGGGGGACACCAAGGGGACAGGGACAGGGACCTGGGGGGACATGGGGACACTGCTGGGGACACAGGGACACCATCAGGGACCTGGGGGGACATGGGGACACCATCAGGGACCTGGGGGGGACATGGGGACACTCCTGGGGACATGGGGGGACATGGGGACACTGCTGGGGACAGGGACAGGGACCTGGGGGGACATGGGGACACTGCTGGGGACAGGGGGACACCATCAGGGACCTGGGGGGACATGGGGACACTGCTGGGGACAGGGGGACACCATCAGGGACCTGGGGGGACATGGGGACACTGTTGGGGACAGGGACACCCTGGGATGGGGACAGGGACACCCTGGGACGGGCACAGGGACAAGGACACCCTGGGATGGGGACAGGGACACCCTGGGACGGGCACAGGGACAGGTGACACCCTGGGATGGGGACAGGGACAGGGACTGCCTGGGATGGGGACAAGGACACCCTGGGATGGGGACACCCTAGGATGGGGACAGGGACACCCAGGGCCAGGTGACACCCAGTGCCCCCCTTGGGGACCTTGTGGCGCACGAAGGTGTCGAACTCCATCAGGCTGTACCCGCACGAGCCGTCCCCGAACAGCACCCACACCTGCCAGGGGACAGTCCCCAGTGTCACCAATGTCCCCAACGTGTCCCCTTCACCCCCCCGGGACCCCCCTGTGTCCCCCCCCGTCCCTGAACAGCACCCACACCTGCCAGGGGACAGTCCCCAGTGTCACCAATGTCCCCAAATGTCCCCTTCACCCCCCGGGACCCCCCTGTGTCCCCCCCCGTCCCTGAACAGCACCCACACCTGCCAGGGGACAGTCCCCAGTGTCACCAATGTCCCCAGCGTGTCCCCTTCGCCCCCCCGAGACCCCCCTGTGTCCCCTCATGTCCCTGAACAGCACCCACACCTGCCAGGGGACAGTCCCCAGTGTCACCAATGTCCCCAGCGTGTCCCCTTCACCCCCCCGGGACCCCCCCGTGGCCCCCCCATGTCCCCCCATGTCCCCTCATGTCCCCCCCGTGTCCCCTCATGTCCCCTCATGTCCCCCCATGTCCCCCCGTGTCCCCTTCACGTCCCCTCATGTCCCCTTATGTCCCTCCCGTGTCCCCTCATGTCCCCTCATGTCCCCTCATGTCCTCCCCGTGTCCCCTCATGTCCCCCCTGTGTCCCCTCATGTCCCCCCCAACATCCCCAATGTCTCCCATATCCCAGTGTCCCCAATGCCCCCAATGTCCCCCCATGTCCCCCAATGTCCCCAATGTCCCCCCAACATCCCTACTGTCCCCAATGTCCCCAATGTCCCCAATGTCCCCAATGTCTCCAATGTCCCCAGTGTCCCCAATGTCCCCAATGTCCCCAATGTCCCCCCAATGTCCCCCCAATGTCCCCACTGTCCCCTCAATGTCCCCAGTGTCCCCAAATGTCCGCACTGTCCCCACTGTCCCCAATGTCCCCAATGTCCCCACTGTCCCCAATGTCCCCAACATCCCCAATGCCCCCAATGCCCCCAATGTCCCCAATGTCCCCTCAATGTCCCCTCAATGTCCCCCCAGTGTCCCCAGTGTCACCTCAGCCTCGGGCCGGCACAGTTTGGCCCCGAGGGCGAATCCTCCTCCGACCCCCAACGTGCCAAAGGGACCTGGGGGGGACAACGGGGACAAGGCTGGTGGCACCTGGGGGGGTGACACTGGGGGGGTGACACTGGGGGGGTGACACTGGGGGGGGTGACACTGGGGGGGGGTGACACTAGAGACACAGGGGAGGACATTGAGGGGGGATAAGGGGGGGACATGGGGGCATTGGGGACATTGGGGGGACATTTGGGACATTGGGGGGACATTGGGGAGACACTGGGGACATTGGGGGGACATTGGGGGACATTGGGGACATTGGGGGGACACTGGGGGACATGGGGACAATGGGGCCATAGGGGGACATTGGGGACACATTGGGGACATTGAGGGACATTGGGGACATTGGGGACATTGGGGGGACATTGGGGACACAATGAGGGACATGGGGGGGCATTGGGGACATTGGGGGTATTGGGGGGACACAGGGGGGATATGGGGGGACACAGGGGGATATGGGGACACCAAGAGACACAGGGGGACACTGGGGCCATGGGGGGACACTGGGGGACATGGGGGGGATATGGGGGGACACAGGAGGGGATATGGGAATACCAAGAGCCACGGGGGGACACAGGGGCCATGGGGGGACACTGGGGGGACACGGGGGGACACTGGGGGGAAAATGAGGGACATGGGGGCACATGGGGACACAGGGGCCATGGGGGGACACTGGGGGGACACGGGGGGAGAGGGGGGACATGGGGGCACATGGGGACACTGGGGTCATGGGGGGACACTGGGGGGACACAGGGGCCATGGGGGGACACCGGGGGGACACGGGGGGGGTGCCGGGGGGGTCCGTACCAGGGTCGAGCCAGGCCCGGGGCCGGCGGGGCCGCACCACGTAGGCGGCCGTGCCCACGAAGTCGCCCCCGTCGGCCACCAGGAGCCCCTCGGGGGGCAACACCCGCTCCAGGCACTGCAGCACCAGCAGCGGGTTCAGGTGCTGCGGGGGCAGCTCGGCCCCCTTGGCCCTGCGGGGAGACCCCCAAACGGGGCTGGGTCAGGGCCTGAACTGGGCTGGGTCATGGCCCCAAACTGGGCTGGGTCAGGGCCTGAACTGGGCTGGGTCAGGGCCTGAACTGGGCTGGGTCAGGGCCTGAACTGGGCTGGTTTATGGCCTAAACTGGGCTGGTTCATGGCCTAAACTGGGCTGGGTCAGGGCCTGAACTGGGCTGGGTCAGGGCCTAAACTGGGCTGGTTTGTGGCCTAAACTGGGCTGGTTTATGGCCCCAAACTGGTTTGTTTTATGGTTCCAAACTGGTTTGGTTCATGGCCTGAACTGGGCTAGGTCAGGGCCCCAAACTGGGCAGGGTCAGGGCCCCAAACTGGGCTGGGTCAGGGCCTAAACTGGGCTGGTTTGTGGCCTAAACTGGGCTGGGTCAGGGCCTGAACTGGGTTGGGTCAGGGCTTGAACTGGGTTGGGTCAGGGCTTGAACTGGGTTGGGTCATGGCCTAAACTGGGCTGGGTCAGGGCCTAAACTGGGCTGGGTCAGGGCTTGAACTGGGCTGGTTTGTGGCCTAAACTGGGCTGGGTCAGGGCCTAAACTGGTTTGGTTCATGGCCTAAACTGAGCTGGGTCAGGGCCTGAACTGGGCTGGTTTATGGCCTAAACTGGGCTGGGTCAGGGCCTGAACTGGGCTGGGTCAGGGCCTAAACTGGGCTGGTTTGTGGCCTAAACTGGGCTGGTTTATGGCCCCAAACTGGTTTGTTTTATGGTTCCAAACTGGTTTGGTTCATGGCCTAAACTGGGCTGGGTCAGGGGCTGAACTGGGCTGGTTTATGGCCTAAACTGGGCTGGTTTGTGGCCTAAACTGGGCTGGTTCATGGCCTAAATTGGGCTGGGTCAGGGCCTAAACTGGGCTGGGTCAGGGACTGAACTGGGCTGGGTCAGGGCCTAAACTGGGCTGGGTCAGGGCCCCAAACTGGGCTGGTTCATGGCCACAAACTGGTCTGGTTTATGGCCTAAACTGGGCTGGTTTATGGCCCCAAACTGGTTTGTTTTATGGTTCCAAACTGGTTGGGTTTATGGCCCCAAACTGGGCTGGTTTATGGCCCCTCCCATCCCATCCCATCCCATCCCATTTATCCCATCCCATCCCATCCCATCCATCCCATCCCATCCATCCCATCCCATTTATCCCATCCATCCCATCCATCCCATCCCATCCCATCCCATCCCATCCCATCCCATCCCATCCCATCCCATCCCATCCCATCCCATTTATCCCATTTATCCCATCCCATTTATCCCATCCCATCCATCCCATCCATCCCATCCCATCCCATTTATCCCATTTATCCCATCCCATTTATCCCATCCCATCCATCCCATCCATCCCATCCCATCCCATCCCATCCCATCCATCCCATCCCATCCCATCCCATCCCATCCCATTATCCCATCCCATCCATCCCATCCCATCCATCCCATCCCATCCCACCCCATTTATCCCATCCCATCCCATCCATCCCATCCCATTTATCCCATCCCATCCCATCCCATTTATTCCATCCCACCCCATCCCATCCCATTTATCCCATCCATCCCATCCCACCCCATCCCATCCCATCCCATCCCATCCCATCCCATCCCATCCCATCCCATCCCATCCATCCCACCCCATTTATCCCATCCCATCCCATCCCATCCCATCCCATCCCATCCCATCCCATCCCATCCCATCCCATCCCATCCCATCCAATCCCATCCCATCCCATCCCATCCCATCCCATCCATCCCATCCCATCCCATCCCATCCCATCCCATCCCATCCCATCCCATCCCATCCCATTTATCCCATCCCATCCATCCCATCCCATCCCATCCCACCCCATCCATCCCATCCCATTTATCCCATTTATCCCACCCCATTCCCACATTTCCCCCCTCACTTGTTCTCCTCCTCCTTCTCCCTCTCCCTCTCCCGGAGCGTTTCCAGCCATTCCCGGGGGCAGGAAAATCCCTGGAGCTTCCGGGAAAGAGCCAGGACGAAGGAGGCGGGGTCACCTGGGGGACCCCAAAACTCGTCACACCCCCTGCTGAGACCCCCAAACTCATCACACCTGAGACCCCCAAACTCATCACACCTGAGACCCCCAAACTCATCACAGCCCCTGCTGAGACCCCCAAACTCATCACACCTGAGACCCCCAAACTCATCACACCTGAGACCCCCAAACTCATCACAGCTGAGACCCCCAAACTCATCACAGCCCCTGCTGAGACCCCCAAACTCATCACACCTGCTGAGACCCCCAAACTCATCACACCTGAGACCCCCAAACTCATCACACCTGAGACCCCCCAAACTCATCACACCCCCTGCTGAGACCCCCAAACTCATCACACCTGAGATCCCCCAAACTCATCACACCTGAGACCCCCAAACTCATCACACCTGAGACCCCCAAACTCATCACACCTGAGACCTCCCAAACTCATCACAGCCCCTGCTGAGACCCCCAAACTCATCACACCTGAGACCCCCAAACTCATCACAGCTGAGACCCCCAAACTCATCACACCTGAGACCCCCAAACTCATCACACCTGAGACCCCCAAACTCATCACACCTGAGACCCCCAAACTCATCACACCTGAGACCCCCCAAACTCATCACACCTGAGACCCCCAAACTCATCACACCTGAGACCCCCAAACTCATCACACCTGCTGAGACCCCCAAACTCATCACACCCCCCTGCTGAGACCCCCAAACTCATCACACCTGAGACCCCCAAACTCATCACACCCCCTGCTGAGACCCCCAAACTCATCACACCTGAGACCCCCCCAAACTCATCACACCTGCTGAGACCCCCAAACTCATCACACCTGAGACCCCCAAACTCATCACACCTGAGACCCCCCCAAACTCATCACACCTGCTGAGACCCCCAAACTCATCACACCTGAGACCCCCAAACTCATCACACCTGCTGAGACTCCCAAACTCATCACAGCCCCTGCTGAGACCCCCAAACTCATCACACCTGAGACCCCCAAACTCATCACAGCTGAGACCCCCAAACTCATCACACCTGAGACCCCCAAACTCATCACACCTGCTGAGACCCCCAAACTCATCACAGCCCCTGCTGAGACCCCCAAACTCATCACACCTGCTGAGACCCCCAAACTCATCACACCTGAGACCCCCAAACTCATCACACCTGAGACCCCCCAAACTCATCACACCCCCTGCTGAGACCCCCAAACTCATCACACCTGAGATCCCCCAAACTCATCACACCTGAGACCCCCAAACTCATCACACCTGAGACCCCCAAACTCATCACACCTGAGACCTCCCAAACTCATCACAGCCCCTGCTGAGACCCCCAAACTCATCACACCTGAGACCCCCAAACTCATCACAGCTGAGACCCCCAAACTCATCACACCTGAGACCCCCAAACTCATCACACCTGAGACCCCCAAACTCATCACACCTGAGACCCCCAAACTCATCACACCTGAGACCCCCCAAACTCATCACACCTGAGACCCCCAAACTCATCACACCTGAGACCCCCAAACTCATCACACCTGCTGAGACCCCCAAACTCATCACACCC
Source organism: Manacus candei (assembly GCF_025592945.1). Taxonomy (NCBI): domain Eukaryota; kingdom Metazoa; phylum Chordata; class Aves; order Passeriformes; family Pipridae; genus Manacus; species Manacus candei. The sequence goes on from NW_026138345.1 coordinate 14,390, forward strand.
CCCTGCTGAGACCCCCAAACTCATCACACCTGAGACCCCCAAACTCATCACACCCCCTGCTGAGACCCCCAAACTCATCACACCTGAGACCCCCCCAAACTCATCACACCTGCTGAGACCCCCAAACTCATCACACCTGAGACCCCCAAACTCATCACACCTGAGACCCCCCCAAACTCATCACACCTGCTGAGACCCCCAAACTCATCACACCTGAGACCCCCAAACTCATCACACCTGCTGAGACTCCCAAACTCATCACAGCCCCTGCTGAGACCCCCAAACTCATCACACCTGAGACCCCCAAACTCATCACAGCTGAGACCCCCAAACTCATCACACCTGAGACCCCCCAAACTCATCACACCTGCTGAGACCCCCAAACTCATCACACCTGAGACCCCCAAACTCATCACACCTGCTGAGACCCCAAAACTCATCACACCTGAGACCCCCAAACTCATCACACCCCCTGCTGAGACCCCCAAACTCATCACACCTGAGACCCCCAAACTCATCACAGCTGCTGAGAACCCCAAACTCATCACACCTGAGACCCCCAAACTCATCACACCTGCTGAGACCCCCAAACTCATCACACCTGAGACCCCCAAACTCATCACACCTGCTGAGACCCCCAAACTCATCACACCTGAGACCCCCAAACTCATCACACCTGAGACCTCCCAAACTCATCACACCCCCTGCTGAGACCCCCAAACTCATCACACCTGAGATCCCCCAAACTCATCACACCTGAGACCCCCCAAACTCATCATAGTTGCTGAGACCCCCCAAACTCATCACACCCCGGGGGGGCTCTGGGGGTCTCCGGGGGGTGGTCTCAGTGGGTGGGGGTCTCCAGGGGGGGTCTGGGGGTCTCTAGGTGGGGGTCTCAGTGGGCAGGGGTCTCTGGGGAGGGGGTTCCACCCCCGGAGGGGTCTGGGGCTCTCCAGGGGGGTGGTCCCACCCCAGGGGGGTCTGGGGGTCTCCAGGGGGGTGGTCCCACCCTGGGGGGAGTCTGGGGGTCTCTGTGAGGGGGTCCCACCCATGGGTGGGGGTCTCAGCGGGTGGGGGTCTCTAGGGAGGGGGTCCCACCCCCGGAGGGGTCTGGGGCTCTCCAGGGGGGTGGTCCCACCCCAGGGGGGGTCTGGGGGTCTCCAGGGGGGTGGTTCCACCCCAGGGGGGTCTGGGGATCTCGGGGTGGGGGTCCCACCCATGGGTGGGGGTCTCAGTGGGTGGGGGTGGCCTGGGGGGGTCTGGGGGTCTCTGGGTGGGGGTCTCGGTGGGTGGGGCTCTCTGGGGAGGGGGTCCCACCCCCAGGGGGGTCTGGGGGGGTCTCTGTGCAGGGGTCCCACCCATGGGTGGGGGTCTCAGTGGGTGGGGTGGCCTGGGGGGGTCTGGGGGTCTCTGGGTGGGGGTCTCAGTGGGTGGGGCTCTCCGGGGGGGTGGTCCCAGCCGCGGGGGGGTCTGGGGGTCTCTGTGCGGGGGTCCCACCCCCGGGGGGGCTCTGGGGATCTCCGGGGGGGTGGTCCCACCCCGGGGGGCTCTGGGGCTCTCTGTGGAGGGGGTCCCACCCTCAGGGGGGGTCTGAGGGTCTCCGGGGGGGTGGTCCCACCCCCGGGGGGCTCTGGGGGTCTCTGGGTGGGGGTCTCAGTGGGTGGGGCTCTCCGGGGGGGTGGTCCCACCCCGGGGGGGGTCTGGGGGTCTCTGGGTGGGGGTCTCAGTGGGTGGGGGTCTCTGGGGAGGGGGTCCCACCCCGAGGTGGACTTTGGGGGTCTCTGGGGGTGGGTGGTCCCAGCCTGGGGAGGGTCTTCGGGTCTTTGGGGGGGTGGTCTCACCCCCAGGGGGGGTCTTGGGGGTCTCTGGGTGGGGGTCTCAGTGGGCGGGGCTCTCTAGGGGGGTGGTCCCACCCCCAGGGGGGTCTGGGGGTCTCCAGGGGGGTGGTCCCACCCCAGGGGGGAGTCTGGGGGTCTCTGTGCGGGGGTCCCACCCATGGGTGGGGGTCTCAGTGGGTGGGGCTCTCTGGGGGGGTGGTCCCACCCCCGGGGGGGCTCTGGGGGTCTCCGGGGAGGGGGTCCCACCCCCAGGGGATCTGGGGCTCTCCAAGGGGGTGGTCCCACCCCAGGGGGGTCTGGGGGTCTTCGGGGAGGGGGTCCCACCCCCAGGGGATCTGGGGCTCTCCAAGGGGGTGGTCCCACCCCAGGGGGGTCTGGGGGTCTCTGGGGAGGTGGTCCCACCCCCAGGGGGGGTGTGGGGGTCTGTGGGTGGGGGTCTCAGTGGGTGGGGCTCTCTGGGGAGGGGGTCCCACCCCCGGGGGGCTCTGGGGGTCTCTGGGGAGGGATTCCCAGCCCCGGGGGGGGTCTCACCTTGCACGGCCAGCCGGGGGGGTCCAGAAGACCCCCGCGTTCCGCAGCAGCTGCTCCCGGTCCCGGTTCACGGCCACGACGGCGGCGCCGCGGCCGAACAGGCGCCCGTAGGACAGGCGGAAATCACACACCGAGCCTGGGGGGGACAGGGGGGGTCAGGGACCCCCAAAACACCCCCGGGACAGGCGGAAATCACACACCGAGCCTGGGGGGCAAAGGGGGGGTCAGGGACCCCCAAAACACCCCCGGGACAGGCGGAAATCACACACCGAGCCTGGGGGGGACAGGGGGGGGTCAGGGACCCCCAAAACACCCCCGGGACACCCCCAGAACACCCCCAGGACAGGCGGAAATCACACACCGAGCCTGGGGGGGACAGGGGGGGTCAGGGACCCCCAAAACACCCCCAGGACAGGTGGAAATCACACACCGAGCCTGGGGGGGACAGGGGGGGTCAGGGACCCCCAAAACATCCCCAGAACACCCCCAAAACACCCCCGGGACACCCCCAGGACACCCCAGAACACCCCCAGAACACCCCCGGAATACCCCCGGGACAGGCAGAAATCACACACCGAGCCTGGGGGGCACAGGGGGGGTCAGGGACCCCCAAAACACCCCCGGAAATCACACACCGAGTCTGGGGGGCAAAGGGGGGGGTCAGGGACCCCCAAAACACCCCCAGGACACCCCCGGGACAGACGGAAATCACACACCGAGCCTGGGGGGGGGCAAAGGGGGGGTCAGGGACCCCCGGGACATCCCCGGGACACCCCCGGGACACCCCCAGAACACCCCCAGACCCCCTGAACACCCCCCAAAACACCCACTGAACACCCCCCACCCACCCTCAGACCCCCGGAACACCCCCCAAAACATCCCCAGACCCCCTGACCACCCCCCACCCACCCCCAGACCCCCTGAACACCCCCCAAAACACCCCCAGACCCCCTGAACACCCCCCAGAACCCCCCCAGGTTCCCCCCAAACACCCCCAGACCCCCTGAACACCCCCCAAAACACCCCCAGACTCCCCCCAAAACACCCCCAGACCCCCTGAACACCCCCCAAAACACTCCCAGACCCCCCCAAAACACCCCCAGACCCCCTGAACACCCCCCAAAACATCCCCAGACCCCCTGACCACCCCCCACCCACCCCCAGACCCCCTGAACACCCCCCAAAACACCCCCAGACCCCCTGAACACCCCCCAGAACCCCCCCAGGTTCCCCCCAAACACCCCCAGACCCCCTGAACACCCCCCAAAACACCCCCAGACTCCCCCCAAAACACCCCCAGACCCCCTGAACACTCCCCAAAACACTCCCAGACCCCCCCAAAACCCCCCCAGACCCCCTGAACACCCCCAGAGCCCCCCCAGCCCCCCCTAACCCCCCCGTGGGTACCGGCGAGCAGCACCAGGTCCGCGTCCCTCAGGGCCTCGCGGCGCCGGTGCCGCAGCAGGAGGGGGCTCTCGGGGGGCAGCAGCCCCCGGGCGGCCCCCCCCAGGTAACAGGGGGTGCCCAGGGACTCCAGCGCCGACCTGGGGGGGGGCAGGGGGGCAAATTGGGCTCGCTTTGGGGTCCCAAATTGGCTCGGTTTGGCCCCAAACTTGGGGTCTCAAAGTGGCTCAGTTTGGTCCCAAACTTGGCTCTATTTGGGGTCCCAAACTGGCTCAGTTTGGTCCCAAACTGGTTTGGTTTGGGGTTCCAAACTGGCTCTATTTGGGGTCCCAAACTGGCTTGGTTTGGCCCCAAACTGGTTTGGTTTGGGGTTCCAAACTGGCTCAGTTTGGGATCTCAAACTGGCTCCATTTGGGGTCCCAAACTGGCTCAGTTTGGCCCCAAACTGGTTTGGTTTGGGGTTCCAAACTGGCTCCGTTTGGAGTCCCAAATTGGCTCCATTTGGGGTCCCAAACTGGCTCCATTTGGGGCCTCAAACCGGCTCCATTTGGGTCCCAAACAGGTTCCATTTGGGGCCTCAAACCAGCTCCATTTGGGTCCCAAACTGGCTCCATTTGGGGCCCCAAATTGGCTCAGTTTGGCCCCAAACTGGCTCCATTTGGTGTCCCAAACTAGGCTCAGTTTGGGATCCCAAACTGGCTCAGTTTGGTCCCAAACTGGTTTGGTTTGGGATCTCAAACTGGCTCAGACTGGGGTCCCAAACTGGCTCCGTTTGGGGTCCCAAACTGGCTCCATTTGGGGTCCCAAATTTGGCTCTGTTTGATCCCAAACTAGTTCCATTGGGGTCCCAAACTGGCTCAGTTTGGCCCCAAACCTGGCCCAGTTTGGGGTCCTAAACTTGGCTCGGTTTAGCCCTAAACCAGCTCGGTTTGGCCCCAAACTGGTTTGGTTTGGGATCCCAAATTTGGCTCAATTTGGCCCTAAACTTGGCCCAGTTTGGCCCCAAACTGGTTCGGTTTAGCCCTAGACCGGCTCAGTTGGGGCTCCAAACTGGCTCTAACTGGCCCCAGACCAGTTCCTATGTCCCAACCCAGCCCAGTCCAGTCCAGTCCAGCCCAGCCCATCCCAGTCCAGCCCAGTCCATCCCAGTCCAGGCCTCACCGCAGCTCCTCAGCCGGGGTGGGGGGCAGCAGGGCCTGGCTGCCCACCAGGATCAGGGGCCTGCAGGCCCGGCTTAACAGCTCGGCACAGCTCTGCACCTGCACCAAAACAGCCTGGATTAACCCCAAACCCGGCTTAGACAGCCCCTAAACCCAGTTTAACAGCCCAGATTAGCCCCAAACCCAGTTTAGACAGCCCCTAAACACAGTTTAGACAGCCCCTAAACCCAGTTTAACAGCCCAGATTAGCCCCAAACCCGGTTTAGACAGCCCCTAAACCCGGTTTAGACAGCCCCTAAACCCGGTTTAACAGCCCCTAAACCCGGTTTAACAGCCTGGATAAGCCCCAAATCCGGTTTAGACAGCCCCTAAACCCAGTTTAGACAGCCCCTAAACCCATTTTAACAGCCCAGATTAGCCCCAAACCCAGTTTAGACAGCCCCTAAACCCAGTTTAACAGCCCCTAAACCCAGTTTAACAGCCCCTAAACCCAGTTTAACAGCCTGGATAAGCCCCAAATCCGGTTTAGACAGCCCCTAAACCCAGTTTAGACAGCCCCTAAACCCAGTTTAACAGCCCAGATTAACCCCAAACCCGGCTCAGTCAGCCAATCCTAAACCTGCCCCCCCCCAAACCCCACAGACCCCCCCAAATCCCCCCCCCAACCCATCCCAAACCCTCCCCAAACCCCCCAACCCGCCCCCACCTTCCACTGCAGGGTCCCCCCAAACCCCCCCCAAACCCCTCCCAACCCCGTCCCCGCCCCCAGACCCCCCAAAATCCCCCCCCGGGGTCCCCCCCGGGCCCCACCTGGTCCGGGGTGGCCAAGGGGACGGTGACGGGCAGGGGGGTCACGGCCCGGGGCTCCCAGGCCCCCGCAAACAGGTTGTGCAGGTAGTTCTGCAGGTACCTGGGCCGGGTTTGGGGGGCTGGCTTAGACCCAGACGGGCTCAGCTGAGCCCCCAGACCAGCCCAGTTTAACCCCAAACTGAGCCCCCAAACCGAGCCCCCAAACCAGCCCAGTTTAACCCCAAACTGAGCCCCCAGACCAGCCCAGTTTAACCCCAAACTGGCTCAGCTGAGCCCCCAGACCAGCCCAGTTTAACCCCAAACCAGCCCAGTTTAACCCCAAACTGAGCCCCCAGACCAGCCCAGTTTAACCCCAAACCAGCCCAGTTTAACCCCAAACCGAGCCCCCAAACCAGCCCAGTTTAACCCAAAACCAGCCCAGTTTAACTCCAAACTGAGCCCCCAAACCAGCCCAGTTTAACCCCAAACTGGCTCAGCTGAGCCCCCAAACCAGCCCAGTTTAACCCCAGACTGAGACCCCAAACTGAGCCCCCAAACCAGTCCGGTTTAACCCCAAACTGAGCCCCCAAACCAGCCCAGTTTAACCCCAAACTGAGCCCCCAAACCAGCCCAGTTTAACCCCAAACTGAGCCCCCAAACCAGCCCAGTTTAACCCCAAACCAGCCCAGTTTAACCCCAAACTGAGACCCCAAACTGAGCCCCCAAACCAGCCCAGTTTAACCCCAAACCAGCCCAGTTTAACCCCAAACCAGCCCAATTTAACCCAACCCAGCCCAGTTTAACCCCAACCCAGCCCAGTTCAACCCCAAACCAGCCCAGTTCAACCCCAACCAGCCCAGATTAACCCCAACCCAGCCCAGATTAACCCCAACCCAGCCCAGTTTAACCCCAACCCAGCCCAGTTTAACCCCAAACCAGCCCAGTTTAACCCCAACCCAGCCCAGTTTAACCCCAACCCAGCCCAGTTTAGCCCCAAATGGACCCAGTTTTACCCCAAACCAACCCAGTTTAACCCCAAATCAACCCAGTTGACCCCCAACCCAGCCCAGTTTAAGCCCAGCCTGGCCCAGTTTAGCCCCAAATGGGTCCAGTTCAACCCCAAACCAGCCCAGTTGACCCCCAACCCAGCCCAGTTTAAGCCCAGTCCGTCCCAGTCTCACCAGTGCACGACCTTCCCGCGCAGCCCCCGGGGCCCGCGGGCCCCCCCGAGCTCCCTCTGCACCACGTGGAAGGGGTACAGGACGTCGATGGGCAGCTCCACGAACACGGGGCCTGCCAGGGGACCCCAAAAACCACCTCAGGACCCCAAAAACCGCCTCAGAAACCCCAAAAACCCCCTGGAACCCCAAAAACCCTCCTTGGGACCCCAGAAACCACCTCAGAAACCCCAAAAACCGTCCCAGGGGTTATTTTTGGGGTCCCTCACCGGGGGTCCCGCTCTGGGCGGCCGCGATGGCCCCGCGCAGGGTGGGGACGATGTCCCCATAGGGGTAATTTTTGGGGTTATTTTTGGGGTTTTTCCCCCCATAGGGTTAATTTTTGGGGTTTTTCCCCCCCAGGGATTATTTTTGGGGTTTCCCTCCCCCATAGGGTTAATTTTTGGGGTTAATTTTGGGGTTCCCTCCCCCATAGGGGTTATTTTGGGGTTATTTTTGGGGTCCCTCACCGGGGGTCCCGTTCTGGGCGGCGGCGATGGCCCCGCGCAGGGTGGGGACGATGTCCCATAGGGTTAATGTTTGGGGTTATTTTTTGGGGTTTTTCCCCCCATAGGGTTAATGTTTGGGGTTATTTTTGGGGTTTTTCCCTCCCAGGGGTTATTTTTGGGGTTTTTCCCCCCCAGAGTTATTTTTGGGGTCCCTCACCGGGGGTCCCGCTCTGGGCGGCGGCGATGGCCCCGCGCAGGGTGGGGACGATGTCCCCATAAGGTTAATGTTTAGGGTTAATTTTTGGGGTTTTTCCCCCCCAGGGTTATTTTTGGGGTCCCAGGGGTTATTTTTGGGGTTTTTCCCCCCCAGGGTCATTTTTGGGGTCCCTCACCGGGGGTCCCGCTCTGGGCAGCCGCGATGGCCCCGCGCAGGGTGGGGACGATGTCCCCATAGGGGTAATTTTTGGGGTTATTTTTGGGGTTTGTCCCCCCCAGGGTTATTTTTGGGGTTATTTTTGGGGTCCCAGGGTCATTTTTGGGGTCCCTCACCGGGGGTCCCGCTCTGGGCGGCGGCGATGGCCCCGCGCAGGGTGGGGACGATGTCCCCATAGGGGTAATTTTTGGGGTTTCCCTCCCCATAGGGTTATTTTTAGGGTTATTTTGGGGGTGTCCCCCCCATAGGATTAATTTTAGGGTTATTTTCGGGGTCCCTCACCGGGGGTCCCGCTCTGGGCGGCCGCGATGGCCCCGCGCAGGGTGGGGACGATGTCCCCATAGGGGTAATTTTTGGGGTTATTTTTGGGGTTTTTCCCTCCCAGGGTTATTTTTGGGGTTCCCTCCCTCATAGGATTAATTTTAGGGTTATTTTCGGGTTCCCTCACCGGGGGTCCCGCTCTGGGCAGCCGCAATGGCCCCGCGCAGGGAGGGGACGATGTCCCCATAGGGGTAATTTTTGGGGTTATTTTTGGGGTTTGTCCCCCCCAGGGTTATTTTTGGGGTTATTTTTGGGGTCCCAGGGTCATTTTTGGGGTCCCTCACCGGGGGTCCCGCTCTGGGCGGCGGCGATGGCCCCGCGCAGGGTGGGGACGATGTCCCCATAGGGGTAATTTTTGGGGTTTCCCTCCCCATAGGGTTATTTTTAGGGTTATTTTGGGGGTGTCCCCCCCATAGGATTAATTTTAGGGTTATTTTCGGGGTCCCTCACCGGGGGTCCCGCTCTGGGCGGCCGCGATGGCCCCGCGCAGGGTGGGGACGATGTCCCCATAGGGGTAATTTTTGGGGTTATTTTTGGGGTTTTTCCCTCCCAGGGTTATTTTTGGGGTTCCCTCCCTCATAGGATTAATTTTAGGGTTATTTTCGGGTTCCCTCACCGGGGGTCCCGCTCTGGGCAGCCGCAATGGCCCCGCGCAGGGAGGGGACGATGTCCCCATAGGGGTAATTTTTGGGGTTATTTTTGGGGTTTGTCCCCCCCAGGGTTATTTTTGGGGTTATTTTTGGGGTCCCAGGGTCATTTTTGGGGTCCCTCACCGGGGGTCCCGCTCTGGGCGGCGGCGATGGCCCCGCGCAGGGTGGGGACGATGTCCCCATAGGGGTAATTTTTGGGGTTTCCCTCCCCATAGGGTTATTTTTAGGGTTATTTTGGGGGTGTCCCCCCCATAGGATTAATTTTAGGGTTATTTTCGGGGTCCCTCACCGGGGGTCCCGCTCTGGGCGGCGGCGATGGCCCCGCGCAGGGTGGGGACGATGTCCCCATAGGGGTTATTTTTGGGGTTATTTTTTGGGGTTTTTCCCCCCCAGGGATTATTTTTGGGGTTCCCTCCCCCCAGGGGTTATTTTTGGGGTTATTTTTGGGGTCCCTCACCGGGGGTCCCGCTCTGGGCGGCCGTGATGGCCCCGCGCAGGGTGGGGACGATGTCCCCATAGGGGTAATTTTTGGGGTTATTTTTGGGGTTTTTCCCTCCCAGGGTTATTTTTGGGGTCCCAGGGGTTATTTTTGGGGGTTTTTCCCCCCCCAGGGTTATTTTTGGGGTCCCTCACCGGGGGTCCCGCTCTGGGCGGCGGCGATGGCCCCGCGCAGGGTGGGGACGATGTCCCGCACGGTCCCCACGGACACGCAGACCTTGCAGAGGGTCCGGAAGAGCGAGAGCTGCTCGATGTCCTGCAGAGCCCCCCGGCCCTGGGGGGACACGGCGGGAAGGGGGGGATTAACTGGGAATGGGGGGATTAACTGGGAATGGGGGGATTAACTGGGAATGGGGGGATCAGGTGGGAATGGTGGGATTAACTGGGAAGGGTGGGATTAACTGGGAATGGTGGGATTAACTGGGAATGGGGGGATGAGGAGGGAATGGGGGGATTAACTGGGAATGGGGGGATTAACTGGGAAGGGTGGGATTAACTGGGAATGTTGGGATCAGCAGGGAATGGTGGGTGGGTTTGGGGTGATTTTGGGGTGGGTTTGGGGCAGGTTTGGGGCAGTTTTGGGGTGGCTTTTGGGATGATTTTGGGGTGGCTTTTGGGATGATTTTGGGGTGGTTTGGGGGCAGTTTTGGGGTGGGTTTTGGGGTGGATTTTGGGGTGGTTTTTGGGGCGGTTTTTGGGGTGTGTTTTTCAGGCAGTTTTGGGGTGAGTTTTGGGGCAGTTTTGGGGTGGGCTTTTGGGATGACTTTGGGGTGGGTTTTGGGGCAGTTTTGGGGTGGGTTTTGGGGTGGATTTTGGGGTGGCTTTTGGGATGATTTTGGGGTGGGTTTGGGGTGGGTTTGGGGTGGTTTTGGGGTGGGTTTGGGGTGGTTTTGGGGTGGGTTTGGGGTGGTTTTGGGGTGGGTTTGGGGTGGTTTTGGGGTGGATTTGGGCAGTTTTGGGGCAGTTTTGGGGCAGTTTTGGGATGATTTTGGGGTGGTTTTTGGGATGATTTTGGGGTGGTTTTGAGGCAGTTTGAGGGTGGGCTTTTGGGATGATTTTGGGGTGGTTTTGGGGCGGTTCTGGGGTGATTTTGGGGTGTTTTTTTGGGATGATTTTGGGGTGTGTTTGGGGTAGTTTTGGGGTGGGCTTTTGGAATGATTTTGGGGTGGTTTTTTGGATGATTTTGGGGTGGGTTTGGGGTGGGTTTGGGGATGATTTTGGGGTGTTTTTGGGGTAGTTTTGGGGTGGGTTTTGGGATGATTTTGGGGTGGTTTTTGGGATGATTTTGGGGTAGTTTTGGGGCAGTTTTGGGGTGGGCTTTTGGGATGATTTTGGGGTGGTTTTGGGATGATTTTGGGGTGGTTTTTTGGATGATTTTGGGGCGGGTTTGGGGCAGGTTTGGGGTGGGTTTTTGGGATGATTTTGGGGTGGTTTTTGGGGCAGTTTTGGGGTGGTTCTGGGATGATTTTGGGGTGGTTTTGGGATGATTTTGGGGTGGTTTTTTGGATGATTTTGGGGTGGGTTTGGGGCAGGTTTGGGGTGGGCTTTTGGGATGATTTTGGGGTGGTTTTTGGGGCAGTTTTGGGGTGGTTCTGGGATGATTTTGGGGTGGTTTTGGGGTGGGTTTTGGGATGATTTTGGGGTGGGTTTTTGGGGAGTTTTTGGGGCAGGTTTGGGGCAGGTTTGGGGCAGTTTTGGGATGATTTTGGATGATTTTGGGGTGGGGTTTTGGGGCGTTTTCGGGGTGGGTTTTTGGGGCGTTTTCAGGGTGGTTTTTGGGATGATTTTGGGGTGTTTTTGGGGCAGTTTCGGGGTGGGCTTTTGGGATGATTTTGGGGTGTTTTTTGGGATGATTTTGGGGTGGTTTTTGGGATGATTTTGGGGTGGTTTGGGGGCAGTTTTGGGGCAGCTTTGGGGCTGGTTTTGGGGTGTTTTTTGGGGCGTGCCCACCTTCTGGAGGGAGGCGGCCGCCCCGCCCAGCAGCAGCAGGGGGGACTCGGCCATCTGGGCGTTCTTGACGGCCGTCACCGCGTTGGTGACGCCGGGGCCGGCGGTGACGGCGGCGACGCCGATGCGACCTGGGGGGGGGGGGAGAGGGTGAGTTTGAGGGTTCTGGGGTCAAACGGGACCCCACCAAGGTGGGACACCCCAAAACCCTTCACCCACTGGGCCATGGGGTCACCTCCTCATCCTGACCCCACCAGAGATCCCAAATCATCTTCAGAGGGAGACAAAACCCACCCTGGAAGGACCTTGGACACCCCCAAAGTCATTGAAACCTTCTCGGCTCAACCAGGAGCCACCAAGGTGGGACACCCCAAAACCCTCCACCCACTGGGCCATGGGGTCACCTCCTTGCCCTGACCGCAGGGCAAGAGATCCCAAATCATCTTCAGGGGGGACAAAACCCACCCTGGAAGGACCTTGGACACCCCCAATGTCTTTGGAACCTTCTCAGCTCAACCAGGAGCCACCAGGGTGGGACATCCTAAAACCCTCCACCCACTGGGCCATGGGGTCACCTCCTCGTCCTGACCCCACCAGAGATCCCAAATCATCTTCAGGGGGGGACAAAACCCACCCTGGAAGGATCCTGGAGACCCCCAAAGTCTTTGGAACCTTCTTGGAGAGCAACGAGGTGGGTTCTGGGGTCAACCAGGAGCCACCAAGGTGGGACACCCCCCAACGGGGCCATGGGGTCACCTCCTTGTCCTGACCCTCTCAGAGATCCCAAATCATCTTCAGGGGGGGACAAAACCCACCCTGGAAGGACCCCAGAGAGCAACGAGGTGGGTTCTGGGGTCAACCAGGAGCCACCAAGGTGGGACACCCCCCAACGGGGCCATGGGGTCACCTCCTTGCCCTGACCCCACCAGAGCTCCCAAATCCTTTCCAGGGGGGCACAACCGGGGTCCTGGCCGCCCCCAAAGCCCCCAGACCCCCCCTGACCACCCCCCCGGGGAAGGCGCCGGCGCCTCACCGGAGAGCCGGGACACGGCGTCGGCGGCGAAGACGGCGGTGGCCTCGTGGCGCGTGTCCACCACGCGGATGCCCAGCTTCTCGCAGGCCACCAGCACGGGCGAGATGTGCCCGCCGGGCAGGGCGAAGAGGAACCGCACCCCGTGCGCCCGCAGCACCTCGGCCACCAGCTCCCCGCCGTGCCGGGGGCTACCGGGGTCCGCCTGGGGGGGCAGGGGGGGTCACTGACCCTTTGGGGACAGGGATAGAGCCCCCCATGACCCCAGTGTCCCCCCAGTGTCCCACCAGTGTCCCATCAGTGTCCCACCAGCTCCCCGCCGTGCCGGGGGCTACCGGGGTCCGCCTGGGGGGGCAGGGGGGGACAGGGGGGGTCACCAACACTTGGGGACAAGGATAGAGCACCCCAATGTCCCCAGTGTCCCCCCAGTGTCCCCCCAGTGTCCCACCAGCTCCCCGCCGTGCTGGGGGCTACCGGGGTCTGCCTGGGGGGGCAGGGGGGGTCACTGACCCTTTGGGGACAGGGATAGGGCCCCTCAATGTCCCCAGTGTGTCCCCAGTGTCCCCCCAGTGACCCCAGTGTCCCCCCAGTGTCCCACCAGCTCCCCGCCGTGCCGGGGGCTACCGGGGTCCGCCTGGGGGGGTAGGGGGGTCACTGACCCTTTGGGGACAGGGATAGAGCCCCCCATGACCCCAGTGTCCCCCCAGTGTCCCACCAGTGTCCCCCCAGTGTCCCACCAGCTCCCCGCCGTGCCGGGGGCTACCGGGGTCCGCCTGGGGGGGCAGGGGGGGACAGGGGGGGTCACCAACACTTGGGGACAAGGATAGAGCACCCCAATGTCCCCAGTGTCCCCCCAGTGTCCCCAGTGTCCCATCAGTGTCCCACCAGCTCCCCGCCGTGCTGGGGGCTACCGGGGTCCGCCTGGGGGGGCAGGGGGGGTCACTGACCCTTTGGGGACAGGGATAGGGCCCCTCAATGTCCCCAGTGTGTCCCCAGTGTCCCCCCAGTGACCCCAGTGTCCTCCCAGTGACCCCAGTGTCCCCCCAGTGTCCCACCAGCTCCCCGCCGTGCCGGGGGCTACCGGGGTCCGCCTGGGGGGGCAGGGGGGGACAGGGGGGTCACCGACCCTTTGGGGACAAGGATAGAGCCCCCCATGACCCCCGTGTGTCCCACCAGTGTCCCCCCATGTCCCCAATGTCCCCCCAACATCCCCAATGTCCCCAATGCCCCCCCAATGTCCCCAAAATGCCCCCAATGTCCCCAATACCCCCCCATGTCCCCAATGTCCCCAATGCCCCCCCATGTCTCCAGTGTCCCCCCAATGTCCCCCCAATGTCCCCAAAATGCCCCAATGTCCCCAATGCCCCCCCAATGTCCCCCAATGTCCCCAATGTCCCCCCAATGTCCCCAAAATGCCCCAATGTCCCCAATGCCCCCCCAATGTCCCCCAATGTCCCCAATGTCCCCCCAATGCCCCCCAATGTCCCCCCAATGTCCCCCAATGTCCCCAATGCCCCCCCAATGTCCCCCAATGTCCCCAATGTGTCCCCAATGTCCCCAATGTGTCCCCAATGTCCCCCCAATGTCCCCCAATGTCCCCAATGTCCCCCCAATGTCCCCCCAATGTCCCCAATGTCCCCCCAATGTCCCCCAATGACCCCCAATGTCCCCCCAATGCCCCCAAAATCCCCCCAACATTCCCAAAATCCCCCCCGTGCCCCGACCTTGTGGCGCAGGCGATAGAGGAGCCCCCAGTGCCGGGCCAGCCCGAGCAGCACCGCGGCCACCAACCCGGCACAGGCCCAGCCCAGCCCGGCCAGCAGCTCCATGGGAACGTTGGGAACGGGACACGGCCCCGGGAACGGGACCCACGGCACCTGGAACGGGAGAGATGGAGTTGGGAAGGGGAGAAATGGGATTGGGAATGGGAGAAATGGGACTGGGATGGGAGAAATGGGACTGGGATGGGAGAAATGGGACTGGGAAGGGGATAAATGGGACTGGGAAGGGGATAAATGGGACTGGGATGGGAGAGATGGGACTGGGATGGGAGAAATGGGACTGGAATGGGAGAAATGGGACTGGGAATGGGAGAGATGGGACTGGGATGGGAGAAATGGGACTGGGATGGGAGAGATGGGACTGGGATGGGAGAAATGGGACCTGGAATGGGAGAGATGGGACCTGGAATGGGAGAGATGGGACCTGGAATGGGATAAATGGGACTGGGATGGGAGAAATGGGACCTGGAATGGGAGAGATGGGACCTGGAATGGGAGAGATGGGACCTGGAATGGGATAAATGGGACTGGGATGGGAGAAATGGGACTGGGATGGGAGAAATGGGACTGGGATGGGAGAAATGGGACTGGGAATGGGAGAGATGGGACTGGGAAGGGGAGAGATGGGACTGGGAAGGGGATAAATGGGACTGGGAATGGGAGAGATGGGACTGGGAATGGGATAAATGGGACTGGGAATGGGAGAGATGGAGTTGGGAATGGGAGAGATGGAGTTGGGAAGGGGAGAAATGGGACTGTGATGGGAGAAATGGGACTGGGATGGGAGAAATGGGACTGGGAATGGGAGAAATGGGACTGGGAATGGGAGAAATGGGACTGGGAATGGGAGAAATGGGACTGGGATGGGAGAAATGGGACCTGGAACGGGATAAATGGGATTGGGATGGGAGAGATGGGACCTGGAATGGGAGAAATGGGACTGGGAATGGGAGAAATGGGACTGGGAATGGGATAAAGGGCACTGGGAATGGGATAAATGGGACTGGGAATGGGAGAGATGGAGTTGGGAATGGGAGAGATGGAGTTGGGAAGGGGAGAAATGGGACTGTGATGGGAGAAATGGGACTGGGATGGGAGAAATGGGACTGGGAATGGGAGAAATGGGACTGGGAATGGGATAAAGGGCACTGGGAATGGGATAAATGGGACTGGGAATGGGAGAGATGGGACTGGGAATGGGATAAATGGGACTGGGAATGGGATAAATGGGACCTGGAATGGGAGAAATGGGACTGGGATGAGAGAGATGGGACTGGGAAGGGGATAAATGGGACTGGGAAGGGGATAAATGGGACTGGGATGGGAGAAATGGGACTGGGAATGGGAGAAATGGGACTGGGAATGGGATAAATGGCACTGGGATGGGAGAAATGGCACTGGGATGGGAGAGATGGCACTGGGATGGGAGAAATGGGACTGGGAATGGGATAAATCCCACTGGGAATGGAATAAATCACACTGGAAATGGGAGAAATGGCACTGGGATGGGAGAAATGGCACTGGGAATGGGATAAATCACACTGGGAATGGGAGAAATGGGAACTGGGAATGGGATAAATCACACTGGGAATGGGATAAAGGGCACTGGGAATGGGAGTTGAACCAGTTTAACTAATCCCGGTCCAACCGGGTTCCCGCGCCTCCAGGCCAGCGCCGGCCCCGCCCACCTCATTTGCATAATGAGCCCTAACGAGGCGTCCCAGCGCGATCCCTGCCCCGGGGGGGGGGACCGATCCCAACCCCCTTCCCGATCATCCCGAACATTCCCGGGGGCGGGGCCGCCCCACCCGGAATTCCTGCCCCGAATTCCTGCCCCGAATTAATTCCTGCCTTCTCTGCCCTTAAACCCCGAGGGCAAAGGGGGCAAAAAAAACCCCAAAAAACCTGAAAAAAGCTGGAATTTGGGCAAAACTGCCCCGGTTTGGGGGATTTTGGGAGGGGGCGGGGCCGGTACCTGCTGGTGAGGGTGGCAGGAGGTGACAACGGGCCCGGGGACAAGATCCCTGATTGTCCCCTTTGTCCCCAAAGCCACCCTGTCCCCTCCCACTGCTGGGACCCCCCCCCGGGTCTCCTCCTGTCCCACGAGCCCCCAAATTCCCCCCTTCGTTCCCAGGACCCCCCCAGGTCTCCCCCTGTCCAACGACGTCCCAAAATCCCCCCGCCTTTCCCAGGACCCCCCCAGGTCTCCTCCCCCTGTCCCACGACCCCCCCAAATTCCCCCCCGTTCCCAGGACCCCCCCCGGGTCTCCCCCCATCCCACGACCCCCCCAAATTCTTCCCCCTTTCCCAGGACCCCCCCGGCTCTCCCCCTGTCCCACGACCCCCCCAAATTCCTCCCCCTTTCCCAGGACCCCCCCGGTCTCCCCCCATCCCACGACCCCCCCAAATTCCCCCCCTTTCCCATCACCCCCCGAGGTGTCCCCCTGTCCCACGACCCCCCCAAATTCTTCCCCTTTCCCAGGACCCCCCCGGGTCTCCCCCTGTCCCACGAGCCCCCCAAAATTCTCCCCCCTTTCCCAGGACCCCCCCCAGGTGTCCCCCTGTCCCACGACCCCCTCCCCAGGACCCTCCCCTGTTCCTGTGTCCCCCCCCTCCCACTGCCGGGACCCCCCCGGGTCTCCCCCTGTCCCACGAACCCCCAAATTCCCTCCCCCTTTCCCAGGACCCCTCCCAGGTGTCCCCCCATCCCACGACCCCCCCAAATTCCCCCCCTTTCCCATCACCCCCCGAGGTCTCCCCCTGTCCCACGACCCCCCCAAATTCCTCCCCCGTTCCCAGGACCCCCCCGGGTCTCCCCCGTGTCCCACAACCCCCCCCCCATATTTGGGGACCCCTCTGAACCCCCCCCGGACCCCCCTCACCTTTCCCTTCCCCTCCCGGAAGCCCCGCGCGCCGCTTGGCCCCGCCCACACCTGACGCCCACGCCCACATTAAACCACGCCCCCCATCTGACCCCGCCTCCCCGCCCCACCCACCGGGGTCACGTGACTCGCCCACCGCGCCGTTCTCGTCTCGCGGCCGGTTCTTGTGACGTCATCGGCCTGCGCCCTCTCATCACTTGGGAGGGCGGCGTTGATTGGCGGAAAGCGCGGAGGGGGCGGGGCCTCGCAGGGCTCTGAGGAGGTGGGAGGGGAGGGGTCTCGGGGTCCTCGGGGGGGGGGCCCGGGGAATCTTGGGGGGCTTTTTGGGGGTCCCGAGGGGGCTCCAAGGAGGTCCCGGTGTCCTCGTGGGGAGGGGGCGGGGTCTGGGCGGGGTCCCGGCGTCATCCTGGGGGTTTTTGGGGGTCCCCGGGGAGATCCCGCTGTCCCTGGAGGGAGCTCCGGGGGGGTCTCGGTGTCTCTGGGGGGTCCCCGGGGTGTCCTCGGGGTGTTCCCCCCCCTGGCCGGGGGTCCCGTCCCTTCCCCTCCCTCCATTTCCCGGCCCCGCCACAACTTTATGAATGGACCGCCGGGCCCCGCCCCCTCCCGCGCTGATTGGTTCCCTTCTACCTCCAGCCCCCGCCCCTTCCCGCGCTGATTGGTTCGCTTCTCCCGCCTGGCCCCGCCTTCCTCCCGCACTGATTGGTTCGCTTCTACTTCCAGGCCCCGCCTCCTTCCGCGCTGATTGGTTCGCTTCTCCCGCCTGGCCCCGCCTCCCTCCCGCGCTGATTGGTTCGCTTCTTCTGCCTGGCCCCGCCCCCTCCCGCGGTGATTGACGGCGGGCGAGGCCGCGGCGGCCAATGGGAGGGGGAGGGCGTGGCCTGACCGCCCGCGGCGCCTTAAAGGGGCCGCGCCCCTTATTTTGGGGGGGGCGGCACAGACCCACGTGGG
>NW_026138346.1:0-125177 GCF_025592945.1 Manacus candei
CCCAGAGACCTGAGAGACCCCCCCCGGACAGGGCCCTGGGGGCAAAGAATGGGGGTCAGGGACACGAGGGACCCCCAGAGACCCCCCAGAGACCTGAGAGACCCCCAGAGACCCGAGGGACCCCCCCAGAGACCTGAGAGACCCCCCAGAGACCCCCCCAGAGACCTGAGAGACCCCCCCAGAGACCTGAGAGACCCCCCCAGAGACCCCCCAGAGACCTGAGAGACCCCCAGAGACCCGAGGGACTCCCCCGGACAGGGCCCTGGGGGCAACCAACGGGGGTCAGGGACACGAGGGGACCCCCAGAGACCCCCCCAGAGACCTGAGAGACCCCCAGAGACCCCCCAGAGACCTGAGAGACCCCCAGAGACCCCCCCAGAGACCTGAGAGACCCCCCAGAGACCTGAGAGAACCCCCAGAGACCTGAGAGACCCCCCCAGACAGGGCCCTGGGGGCAAAGAACGGGGGTCACGGACACGAGGGACCCCCAGAGACCTGAGAGACCCCCCAGAGACCTGAGAGACCCCCCCTGGACAGGGCCCTGGGGGCAAAGAACGGGGGTCAGAGACATGAGGGACCCCCAGAGACCCCCCCAGAGCCCAGAGGGACCCCCCAGAGACCCCCCCAGAGACCCGAGAGAGCCCCCAGAGCCCTGAGAGACCCCCCCAGAGCGACCCCCCCAAACCCCGAGAGACCCCCTAGACCCTTGAGATAACCCCCCAGAGCCCTGAGAGACCCCCCCAGAGCCCTGAGACCCCCCAAACCCCTCGTGCCGGGGGGTGCTGGGGGGGGCAGGATGGTCCTGGAGCCCTTCAGGGACCCCCAGACTCCCCCAGACCCCTGGACCGGCCCAGGGAGTGGGGCAGGGCCAGCCCAGACCCTCTCAGGACCCCCAACCCCCCCATAGCTGTGTGTGGGGTGGGGCAGGCCATCCCAGACCCCCCCCAGACCCCCCCAGGACCCCCAAGCCCCCCGTACCTGTGCGTGGAGTGGGGCAGGGCCATCCCAGACCCCCATAAACCCCCCTTAGGGACCCCCAGACCCCCCATACCTGTGTGTGGAGTGGGGCAGGGCCATCCCCGCCACATAAATCCCGATCAGGGCCATCCCAGACCCCCAAACCCCTCTAGGGACCCCCAACCCCCCGTACCTGTGCGTGGAGTGGGGCAGGGCATCCCAGCCACCTAGATCCCGATCAGGGCCAGCCCCCAGCCCCCCTTAGGGACCCCCAGGACCCCCAAGCCCCCCATACCTGTGCGTGGAGTGGGGCAGGGCCATCCCAGACCCCCATAAACCCCCCTTAGGGACCCCCAAGCCCCCCGTACCTGTGTGTGGAGTGGGGCAGGGCCATCCCCGCCACGTAGATCCCGATCAGGGCCATCCCAGACCCCCATAAACCCCCCCAAACCCCCCCAATCCCCCGTACCTGTGTGTGGAGTGGGGCAGGGCCATCCCCGCCACGTAGATCCCGATCAGGGCCAGCCCCCAGCCCCCCTTAGGGACCCCCAGGACCCCTTAGGGACCCCCGTACCTGTGCGTGGAGTGGGGCAGGGCCATCCCCGCCACGTAGATCCCGATCAGGGCCATCCCAGACCCCCATAAACCCCCCCAAACCCCCCCAAGCCCCCCGTACCTGTGCGTGGAGTGGGGCAGGGCCATCCCCGCCACATAAATCCCGATCAGGGCCATCCCAGACCCCCATAAACCCCCCTTAGGGACCCCCAGGACCCCCGTACCTGTGCGTGGAGTGGGGCAGGGCCATCCCCGCCACGTAGATCCCGATCAGGGCCAGCACCACGGCCTCGGCCTCGCCCACCGGGAAGTGCTGGGTGGCCACGGCCTGGCCCCGCACGGGCAGCAGGTACAGGGCGGCCCCCGCGCCCCCCGACACCACCACGGGGGGCACCAGGGACAGCAGGGACCCCCCCCCGCGCCTGGGGGCACAGGGCATGGTCAGGGAGGGGGCACTCAGGGGGGAGCGGGGGGGGACAGGGGTCGGGGGGGGGTCCCAGGGGTGAGATCAGGGGTCCCAGGGGTGAGATCAGGGGTGTCAGGGGTCGGGGTGGGGTCCCAGGGGTCGGGGTGGGGGTCCCAGGGGTGAGATCAGGGGTGTCAGGGGTCGGGTCGGGGGTCCCATAGGGGATGGGGGGGTCCCAGGGGTCAGGGTGGGGTCCCAGGGGTCGGGTCAGGGTCCCAGGGGTGAGATCAGGGGTCCCAGAGGTCAGGGTGGGGTCTCAGGGGTCAGGATGGGGGTCCCAGGGGTGAGATCAGGGGTGTCAGGGGTCGGGGAGGGGTCCCTGGGATGAGATCAGGGTGAGATCAGGGGTCCCAGGGGTCAGGGTGGGGTCTCAGGGGTCAGGATGGGGGTCCCAGGGGTGAGATCAGGGGTGTCAGGGGTTGGGGAGGGGTCCCTGGGATGAGATCAGGGGTGAGATCAGGGGTCCCAGGGGTCAGGGTGGGGTCTCAGGGGTCGGGGTGGGGCTCCCAGGGGTGAGATCAGGGGTGTCAGGGTGAGAGTGGGGCTCCCAGGGGTGAGATCAGGGGTGAGATCAGGGGTCCCAGGGGTGAGATCAGGGGTCCCAGGGGTCAGGGTGGGGTCTCAGGGGTCAGGGTGGGGGTCCCATAGGGGATGGGGGGTCCCATAGGGGATGGGGGCTCCCAGGGGTCAGGATGGGGGTCCCAGAGGGGATGGGGGTCCCATAGGGGATGGGGGGTTCCCAGGGGTCAGGATGGGGTCCCAGGGGTTGGGGAGGGGTCCCAGGGGTCAGGATGGGGGTCCCATAGGGGATGGGGGGTCCCAGGGGTCAGGATGGGGGTCCCAGGGGTCAGGGTGGGGGTCCCAGGGGTGAGATCAGGGGTCCCAGAGAGGATGGGGGGTCCCAGGGGTGGGGGTCCCAGAGGGGATGGGGGGGTCCCAGGGATCAGGATGGGGGTCCCAAAGGGGATGGGGGGTCTCAGAGGTCAGGGTGGAGGTCCCAAAGGGGATGGGGGGTTCCCAGGGGTCAGGGTGGGGGTCCCAGGGGTCAGGGTGGGGGTCTCAGAGGTCAGGGTGGGGGTCCCAAAGGGGATGGGGGGCTCCCAGGGGTGAGATCAGGGGTCCCAGGGGTCAGGGTGGGGTCCCAGGGGGTCTGGGGTCTCCTCACCTCCCCGGGGGGGGGGGTCCCCGTCCCCCTCAGCCCCCCCCCTCGCTCCGGCTCAGCCGCATCCACAGGTCCAGGGCGTGGGGGGGGGTCAAGGAAAAGACCAGGACACTGGACCCCCCCAGAACCCCCCAGGTCCCCCCCAGGCCCCCCCCCAGACCCCCCTTGGGACCCCCCAGACCCCCCTTGGGACCCCCCAGGCCCCCCTTGGGACCCCCAATTACCCCCTTCTTGTCCCCCAATCGCCCCCTTGTCTCAACACTCCCCCCCCGGCTCCCAAATTCCCCAATTCCCTTTTTCCCCCCCCTCAATTCTCTCCTCCTGACCCCCAAACCCCCCCTTTTCCCCCCCAGTTCCCCCTTCTCACCTCCCAGTCCCCCCCAAACCCCCCCCTTTTCCCCCCCAGTTCCCCCTTCTCACCTCCCAGTCCCCCCCAAATTCCCCCAATCCCCCCTTTTTACCCCCCAAACATCCCCTTTTACCCCCCAATTCCCCCTTCTCACCTCCCAGTCCCCCCCAAATTCCCCCAATCCCCCCTTTTTACCCCCCAAACATCCCCTTTTACCCCCCAATTCCCCCTTCTCACCTCCCAGTCCCCCCCATTCCCCTCTTTTCCCCCCCATTTCCCCCCAATTCCTGCCCCAGGACCCCCCAGATCCCCCCAGGATATCCTGAGCCCCAGAATGAGCAGGATGAGCCCCAGGACCCCCCAGGACCCCCCCCCCAGGATATCCTGAGCCTGAGGACCAGCAGGATGAGCCCCAGAACACCCTCCAGAACCCCCCAGGACCCCCCAGATCCCTCCCAGGATATCCTGAGCCCCAGAATGAGCAGGATGAGCCCCAGGACCCCCCCCGGACCCCTCCCAGGATATCCTGAGCCCCAGGACCCCCCAGGACCCCCCAGCACCAGCAGGATGAGCCCCAGAACATCCCCCAGGACCCCCCTCCCCAGGATATCCTGAGCCCCAGGACGAGCAGGATGAGGCCCAGGGCGGGCATGCAGGACCCCCCAGGAGCCCCCCAGGATATCCTGAGCCCCAGCACCAGCAGGATGAGCCCCAGGACCCCCCAGATCCCCCCCAGGACCCCCCAGGACCCCCCCCAGGATATCCTGAGCCCCAGGACGAGCAGGATGAGGCCCAGGATGAGCCCCAGAACCTCCCAGATCCCCCCCCAGGACCCCCCAGACCCCTCCCCAGGATATCCTGAGTGCCAGCACGAGCAGGATGAGGCCCAGGACGAGCAGGATGACCCCCAGGACCCCCCAGATCCCCCCCAGGATATCCTGAGCCCCAGCACCAGCAGGATGAGGCCCAGGACCCCCCAGATCCCCCCCCAGCACCCCCCCAGGATATCCTGAGCCCCAGGACGAGCAGGATGAGGCCCAGGATGAGCCCCAGAACCCCCCAGATCCCCCCCCAGGACCCCCCAGGACCCCCCCAGGATATCCTGAGCGCCAGCACCAGCAGGATGAGGCCCAGGATGAGCCCCAGGACCCCCCAGGACCCCCCAGATCCCCCCCCAGGACCCCCCAGACCCCCCCCAGGATATCCTGAGCGCCAGCACGAGCAGGATGAGGCCCAGGGCGGGCATGTAGGAGCCGATGGAGACGAACCTGGCGAGGGAGGGCAGCAGGTACAGGAAGTAGGACTGGTGCAGCCGCTCCAGGAGGTTGTTCAGCTTCCGGAACATTCCCTCCAGGTCCTGGCAACGGCAGCGGGGTCAGGGGAGACCCCCACACACACACAGCCCCCTGTCCTGGGGAGGGACCCCCCAGTGTCCCCCCAGTGTCCCCTGGGCACCCCCCAGCCCGGGCAGGGACCCCAGAGCTTCTGGAACGTTCAGCTTCCAGAACATTCCCTGCAGGGTCCTGGCAACGGCAGCGGGGTCAGGGGAGACCCCCCACACACACACAGCCCCCTGTCCGGGGAGGGACCCCCCAGTGTCCCCTGGGCACCCCCCCTGTGTCCCCTGGGCACCCCCCAGCCCGGGCAGGGACCCCAGAGCTTCTGGGACGTTCAGCTTCCAGAACATTCCCTGCAGGGTCCTGGCAATGGGAGTGGGGTCAGGGGAGACCCCCCCACACACACACAGACCCCTGTTTGGGGGAGGGACCCCCCCAGTGTCCCCCCAGTGTCCCCCCAGTGTCCCCCCAGCCCGGGCAGGGACCCCAGAGCTGCTCCAGGGGGTTGTTCAGCTTCTGGAACGTTCCCTGCAGGGTGCTGGGAATGGGGCAGGGGAAGGGGAGAGACCCCCCAAGCCCCCCCCAGGACCCCCCAAACACCCCCAGGACCCCCCAAGCATCCCCAGGACACCCCAAACACTGCCAGGACCCCCCAACCCCCCCCCAGGACCCCCCAATCATCCCCAGGACCCCCTAAGCATCCCCAGGATCCCAAGCCCCCCCAGGACATCCCAAACATCCCCAGGACCCCCCAAACACCCCCCAGAACCCAGCCAGGACCCAGACACCCCCAGACTCCTCCCAGCCCCCCCAGACACCCCCAGGACACCCCCCAAGACACCTCCAAGACACCCAGGCCCCCCCAGCCCACCTGCCCAGCGCCCCCAGGTCGAACTTGTGCTGCCTGAAGCTGTTGATGCCCCGCAGGGTCAGGGACCCCCCAGACCCCCCCAGGACCCCCCAGACCCCCCCAGACCCCCTCAGGACCCCCCCAGACCCCCCCCAGGCCCCCCCAGCCCACCTGCCCAGCGCCCCCAGGTCGAACTTGTGCTGCCTGAAGCTGTTGATGCCCCGCAGGGTCAGGGACCCCCCAGGACCCCCCAAACACCCCCCAGACACCCCCAGACCCCCCCAGACCCCCCCAGGCCCCCCCAGGCCCCCCCAGGCCCCCCAGCCCACCTGCCCAGCGCCCCCAGGTCGAACTTGTGCTGCCTGAAGCTGTTGATGCCCCGCAGGGTCAGGGACCCCCCAGACCCCCCAGACACCCCCAGGACCCCCCAGACCCCCCCAAACACCCCCAGGACCCCCCCAGGCCCCCCCAGACCCCCCCAGGCCCCCCCAGGCCCCCCAGCCCACCTGCCCAGCGCCCCCAGGTCGAACTTGTGCTGCCTGAAGCTGTTGATGCCCCGCAGGGTCAGGGACCCCCCAGGACCCCCCAAACACCCCCCAGACACCCCCAGACCCCCCCAGGACCCCCCCAGGCCCCCCCAGGCCCCCCCAGGCCCCCCAGCCCACCTGCCCAGCGCCCCCAGGTCGAACTTGTGCTGCCTGAAGCTGTTGATGCCCCGCAGGGTCAGGGACCCCCCAGACCCCCCAGACACCCCCAGGACCCCCCAGACCCCCCCAAACACCCCCAGGACCCCCCCAGGCCCCCCCAGACCCCCCCAGGCCCCCCCAGGCCCCCCAGCCCACCTGCCCAGCGCCCCCAGGTCGAACTTGTGCTGCCTGAAGCTGTTGATGCCCCGCAGGGTCAGGGCCTCCACCCTGAAGCGCAGGAAGAGCCCGTGGGCCCCCCCGGGCCCCCCCCCGGCCTGGCCCAGCACCATCAGCCCCAGGGTCTGCAGGCTCTGCCCGTAGCCCGGCCCCGAGGGGCCCTCCGGGGGGGGCAGCTGGGGGGGGACAGGGCAAAAAAAGGGGGGACAAGGGAGGGGGGGGTCACCCGGGCAGCCCCCGTGCCAGGGAGGGACAGCACAGGGACCCCCCCACCCCGGGGGGAGAGACCCCCACAACCCCAAACACCCAGGGGGAGACCCCCCCACCATAACCCCCCATCCCAATGAGAGACCCCCCAATAACCCCCCACCCCACAGAGACCCCCCAGTAACCCCCCATCCCACAGAGAGACCCCCCAATAACCCCCCACCCCAGAGACCCCCCCCACCATAATCCCCCACCCCAGGGGAAGACCCCCCAAACCCCAAACCCCAGGGGGAGACCCCCCCACCATAAGCCCCCAGCCTGGGGGGAGAACCCCCCACAACCCCAAATCCTGAGGGGGAGACCCCCCAATAACCCCCCACCCCACAGAGATCCCCCTCAATAACCCCCCACCCAGGGGGAGACCCCCCACAACCCCAAACCCCGAGGGGGAGACCCCCCAATAAGCCCCCATCCCAATGAGAGACCCCCCAATAACCCCCCACCCCAGGGGGAGACCCCCCCAATAACCCCAAACCCCCAGGGGGAGACCCCCCTCCATAATGCCCCCCCCCCGAGGGAGACCCTCTGGTACCTCCCCACTTCAGTGGGGAGCCCCCCCAGCATCCCCCACCCCACAGAGAGACCCCCCAATAACCCCCCACCCCACAGAGAGACCCCCCAATAACCCCCCCACCTCACAGAGAGACCCCCCCTGGTACCCCCCTGCCCCAGGGACCCCTCCCTCAGTTCCCCCCCACCCCAAAGGGAGCCCCCCATGTCCCCCCAGTGCCCCCCAGCCCTGCCCAGACAGTCCCAGTGTCACCCAAAGGGACCCCCCTCAGCTCCCCCACCACCCTGGGGAAAGACCCCCCCAGAGCACCCCAAGCCCCCAGGGGGGGGGACCTCCAGCCCCCCCCAGAAGGACCCCCTGACTCCCCCCATGCCCCCCAGGGGTCAGGATGGGAGTCCCATAGGGATGGGGGGGTCCCAGAGGGGATGGGGGTCCCAAGGGTCAGGGTGGGGGTCCCATAGGGATGGGGGGGTCCCAGAGGGGATGGGGGTCCCAGGGGTCAGGGTGGGGGTCCCATAGGGATGGGGGGGGTCCCAGAGGGGATGGGGGTCTCAGGGGTCAGGATGGGGGTCCCAGGGGTCAGGGTGGGGGTCCCATAGGGGATGGGGGGTCCCAGAGGGGATGGGGGGGTCCCAGGGGTCAGGGTGGGGGTCCCATAGGGATGGGGGGGTCCCAGAGGGGATGGGGGGTCCCAAGGGTCAGGGTGGGGGTCCCATAGGGGATGGGGGTCCCAGAGGGGATGGGGGGTCCCGGGGGTCAGGATGGGGGTCCCATAGGGGATGGGGAGGTCCCAGGGGTCAGGGTGGGGGTCCCAGGGGGGTCTGGGGTCTCCTCACCTCCCCGGGGGGGGGGGGGGTCCCTGTCCCCCCCAGCATCAGGACGAGGTCCTGGGACCCCCCCCAGCACCCCCCAACGCCCCCAGGGAGGGTCCCCCCGGCCCCCCCCAACACAGAGGGGGTCCCCCCTGGCCCCCCCCGACCTCCACCTTGCCCTGCAGGGTGCAGAGCAGCCCCTTCTCCCAGCAGCAGGGGACCCCCCCAGCACCCCCCAACGCCCCCAGGGAGGGTCCCCCCGGCCCCCCCCAACACAGAGGGTGTCCCCCCGGCCCCCCCCAACACAGAGGGGGTCCCCCCTGGCCCCCACCTTTCCCTGGAGGGTGCAGAGCAGCCCGTTCTTCTGGCAGAAGGAGTGGAAGAGGTTGAGCAGGTCCAGGTTGGGCAGTTGCCCGTTCAGCCCCTCCACGGCCACGTCCACGCTGGTCACCACGTCCGTGCTCAGCTCCAGGGCCACCGCGGCCTGGATGGCCCCTGCCCGGCCCGGGGTGCCCCCCGACTGCACGTCTGGGGGGACAGACCCCCATCAGGGCACCCCCGGACATCTGGGACCCCCCCAGGACCCCCCAGCTCACAGCTCAGCCCCAGGGCTAGCACAGCCTGGATGGTCCATGCCCGGCCCGGGGTGCCCCCCGACTGCACGTCTGGGGGGGACAGACCCCCATCAGGGCACCCCGGACATGTGGGACCCCCATGGGACCCCCCCCTGGGACCCCCCAGGTCACAGCTCAGCTCCAGGGCCTGGATGGCCCCTGCCCGGTCCGGGGTGCCCCCCGACTGCACATCTGGGGGGGCAACACCCCTGACAGACCCTCCATGGTACCCCCGGGACCACCCCCGGGACCCCCCATGGGCACAGACCCCCCCCCGGGACCCCCCCCATGGACACAGAACCCCCCCAGGACCCCCCTGTCACTGCTGAGCTCCAGCCACGGTGCCCAGGATGGGCCCTGCCCCCCCAGTGCCCCCAGTCTCACCAGTAAGGGTGGCTCCCAGCACCCCCCAGTGCTCCCAGTGCTCCCAGTCTCACCAGTAAGGGTGGCTCCCAGCACCCCCCAGCCCCTCCCAGTGCCCCCAGTCTCACCAGTAAGGGTGGCTCCCAGCACCCCCCAGTGCTCCCAGTGCTCCCAGTCTCACCAGTAAGGTTCACATCATGGTACCCAGTCCCTCCCAGTCCCTCCCAGTGCTCCCAGTCTAACCAGTCAGGTTGACATCATGGTACCCTGTCAGTCCCAGTCCCTCCCAGCCCCTCCCAGTGCTCCCAGTCTCACCAGTCAGGTTCACATCATGGTACCCCCCCTCACCCCCAGTCCCTCCCAGTGCTCCCAGTCTCACCAGTCAGGTTGACATCATGGTACCCTGTCAGTCCCAGTCCCTCCCAGTCCCTCCCAGTGCCCCCAGTCTCACCAGTCAGGTTCCCATCATGGTACCCCCTCACCCCCAGTCCCTCCCAGCCCCTCCCAGTGCTCCCAGTCTCACCAGTCAGGTTGACATCATGGTACCCAGTCCCTCCCAGTCCCTCCCAGTGCTCCCAGTCTCACCAGTCAGGTTGACATCATGGTACCCTGTCAGTCCCAGTCCCTCCCAGTGCTCCCAGTCTCACCAGTCAGGTTCCCATCATGGTACCCAGTCCCTCCCAGTGCTCCCAGTCTCACCAGTCAGGTTCCCATCATGGTACCCAGTCCCTCCCAGTCCCTCCCAGTGCCCCCAGTCTCACCAGTCAGGTTGACATCATGGTACCCCCCCTCACCCCCAGTCCCTCCCAGTGCTCCCAGTCTCACCAGTCAGGTTGACATCATGGTACCCAGTCCCTCCAGTGCCCCCAGTCTCACCAGTCAGGTTCACATCATGGTACCCAGTCCCTCCCAGTCCCTCCCAGTGCTCCCAGTCTCACCAGTCAGGTTCCCATCATGGTACCCAGTCCCTCCCAGTCCCTCCCAGTGCTCCCAGTCTCACCAGTCAGGTTCCCATCATGGTACCCTGTCAGTCCCAGTCCCTCCCAGTGCCCCCAGTCTCACCAGTCAGGTTGACATCATGGTACCCAGTCCCTCCCAGTGCCCCCAGTCTCACCAGTCAGGTTCACATCATGGTACCCTGTCAGTCCCAGTCCCTCCCAGTGCTCCCAGTCTCACCAGTCAGGTTCCCATCATGGTACCCTGTCAGTCCCAGTCCCTCCCAGTGCCCCCAGTCTCACCAGTCAGGTTCCCATCATGGTACCCTGTCAGTCCCAGTCCCTCCCAGTGCCCCCAGTCTCACCAGTCAGGTTGACATCATGGTACCCAGTCCCTCCCAGTCCCTCCCAGTGCTCCCAGTCTCACCAGTCAGGTTCCCATCATGGTACCCAGTCCCTCCCAGTCCCTCCCAGTGCTCCCAGTCTCACCAGTCAGGTTCCCATCATGGTACCCTGTCAGTCCCAGTCCCTCCCAGTGCTCCCAGTCTCACCAGTCAGGTTCCCATCATGGTACCCTGTCAGTCCCAGTCCCTCCCAGTGCCCCCAGTCTCACCAGTCAGGTTGACATCATGGTACCCTGTCAGTCCCAGTCCCTCCCAGTGCCCCCAGTCTCACCAGTCAGGTTCCCATCATGGTACCCTGTCAGTCCCAGTCCCTCCCAGTGCCCCCAGTCTCACCAGTCAGGTTGACATCATGGTATGCCTCCAGCCAGGCCTGGGTGCCCACCAGGTCGTGCTCAGTGACCAGGAAAATGATGTCCTTGGCCCAGTAGATCTGGCCTGGGGGGTAACTGGGCTGCTGGGGGTGTACTGGGAGGGGCCCAGTGCAGCCCAGCACGCTCCAGTCCGTGCCCAGTGGGACCCCTGGCAGTGCTGCCCCCCCCCCGGGTGCCCTTCACTCCCACCCCTCACACTCCCCCTGGGCAGGGGCCCCCAGGGCACAGGGACCCCCCAGCTCCCCAGGGACCCCCCAAGGATGCCCCCCCAGCTTCCCAGGGACCCTCAGGGTGCCCCCCCAGCCCAGGTGACCCCCTCAGGGTGCCCCCCCAGCCCAGATGACCCCTCAGCTCCCCAGAAACCCCCCAGGGTGCCCCCCCAGCTTCCCAGGGACCCTCAGGGTGCCCCCCCAGCCCAGGTGACCCCTCAGCTCCCCCAGGGACCCCCCAAGATGCCCCCTCAGCCCCCAGGGACCCCCCAGCTAACCAGGGACCCCCAGGGTGCCCCCCCAGCCCAGGTGACCCCCCAGGGTGCCTCCCCAGCCCAGGTGACCCCTCAGCTCCCCAGGGACCCCCCAAGATGCCCCCTCAGCCCCCCAGGGACCCCCCAGCTCCCCCAGGGACCCCCAGGGTGTCCCCCCAGCCCAGGATGCCCCCCCAGCTCCCCCAGGGACCCCCAGGGTGTCCCCCCAGCGCAGGATGCCCCCCCAGCCCCCCAGGGACCCCCAAGGTGCCCCCCCAGCCCAGGATGACCCCTCAGCTCCCCAGGGCCCCCCAAGCTGCCCCCTCAGCCCCCCCGAGACCCCCAAGCTGCCCCCTCAGCCCCCCAGAGACCCCCAGGGTGCCCCCCCAGCTCCCCAGGGACCCCCAAGGTGCCCCCCCAGCCCAGGTGACCCCTCAGCTCCCCCAGAGACCCCCCAAGATGCACCCCCAGCCCCCCAGGGTGCCCCTCCAGCTCCCCCAAGGATCATCCCAGGGTATCTCTGTCCCCCGTGGGACCCCCCCCGTGCCCCCCCTGCCCCCCCCCCGCCCCTGGCCCCCTGCCCACCCCTGAAGTAGCCGGCCAGGGCGAGCAGCAGCCCCACGGCCTGGTTGTTCCGGGTGCCCTCGGGCAGGGGCACGAGCAGCACCAGGGCCTCGGTGCTGGCGGCGCGGGGGGCCCGCAGGATCCCGTACACGTTGGTGCCCCGCACCAGCTGGGGGGCACGGGGGGGTCAGGGGGGGTCACGGCCCCTCGGGGGGGGTCACAGCCCCTCGGGGGGGGTCACAGCCCCTCGGGGACACCCCCTGCCAGCCCCGGGGGGCTGGGGACTCACAGCACCCCCAGGGACCCCCTCAGCCCCAGGTAGCCCCCAGCCCCCTGCCCAGCACAGCCCCAGCCCCTCAGGGGACCCCCATCACCCTCAGGGACCCCCCCCGGCCCCAGGGACCCCCCCAGCCCCCTGCCCAGCACAGCCCCAGCCCCTCAGGGGACCCCCATCACCCCCAGGGGACCCACAGCACCCCCAGGGACCCCCCAGCCCCAGGGACCCCCCCAGTCCCTGCCCAGCACAGCCCCAGCCCCTCAGGGGACCCCCATCACCTCAAGGGACCCTCAGGTCTCCAGGTGCCCCCCATGGCAGGGTGACCACCAACCCCCCATCACCCCAGGGCCCTCCCATCCCAGGTGACCAGCAGCCCTCCAGAGGACCCCCCATCGCCTCAGGGGACCCCCCATCCCAGGTACCCCCCCATGGCAGGTGACCACCAGCCCCCCAGAGGACCCCCCAGCCCCCAGGGGACCCCCACCACCCCCAGAGGACCCCCCATCACCTCAGGAACCCCCCCATCACCCCAGGGGACCCCCCATCCCAAGTGACCCCCATGGCAGGTGACCATCACCACCCAGGACACCCCCCAGCCCCCAGGGGACCCCCATCACCCCAGGGGACCCCCACCACCCCAGGGGTCCCCCACCACCCCAGGGTACTCCCCAGGGGCTCAGGTGCCCCCCAGGACCCCCCCGTGCCCCCCCGGGGGTCCCCCACTGACGTATCTCTCGTGGGCCTCGTCGGGGAAGGGCAGGGTCCTGGAGAAGGGCTGGCGATGGACCTCCAGCCCCAGGGACCACATGGTCTGGGACAGCCACGCCACCGGCAGCCCCCTGCCCGGGGGGGGGACATTGGGGTCAGGGACACACCTGGGACAGCCCCCCAACCCATAGGGACAGCCCCCAACCCACAGGGACAGACCCCCAACCCACAGGGACAGCCCCCCAACCCACAGGGACAGCCCCCTGCCCGGGGGGGGGGAAACTGGGGTCAGGGACACACCTGGGACAGCCCCCGGGACAGCCCCCAACCCACAGGGACAGCCCCCAACCCACAGGGACAGCCACGCCACCCACAGGGACACCCCCCAACCCACAGGGACAGCCCCCTGCCCGGGGAGGGGGACATTGGGGTCAGGGACAGACCTGGGACAGCCCCCAACCCATAGGCACCTCCAGCCCCAGGGACCACATGGTCTGGGACAGCCACGCCACCGGCAGCCCCCTGCCCGGGGGGGACACTGGGGTCAGGGACACACCTGGGACAGCCCCCCAACCCACAGGGACACACCTGGGACAGCCCCCAACCCACAGGGTCAGCCCCCAACCCACAGGGACAGCCCCCTGACCGAGGGGGGGACATTGGGGTCAGGGACACACCCGGGACAGCCCCCGGGACAGCCCCCAACCCACAGGGACCTCCAGCCCCAGGGACCACATGGTCTGGGACAGCCACGCCACCGGCAGCCCCCTGCCCGGGGGGGGACACTGGGGTCAGGGACACCCCCAAACCCCAGGGACAGCCCCCTGACCGGGGGGGGGACAGCAGGGTCAGGGACAGCCCCCGGGACACCCTCCAACCCACAGGGACAGCCCCCTACCCGAGGGGGGACATTGGGGTCAGGGACACACCTGGGACAGCCCCGAACCCCAGGGACAGCCCCCCAACCCCCCCGGGGGCTCACCCCGCTCTCTTCCTGTGCCCCCCGAAGTCGCGGGCGTAGCCGAGGGCGCGGCCGCCCAGGTCGGACCCCTCCTCCACCATGGTGGAGCCCATGGCGTTCTCCGACAGGTACGTGCGGGGGGCCAGCGCGGGCAGCAGCAGGAACCAGCACAGCCCCCCCAGGTAGCTCAGCACGCTGGGCAGGGGGGGCACGGGGGGGTCAGGGGGGGTCCTGAACCCTTCTGAGCCCCCCAAACCTCCCCAGACACCCCAAACCCCCCTGAGCCCCCCAAACCCCCCTGGGTATGTGGGGGGCAGGAACCAGCACAAGCCCCCCCAGGTAGCTCAGCACGCTGGGCAGGGGGGCACGGGGGGGTCAGGGGGGGTCCTGAACCCTCCCTGAGCTCCCCAAACCTCCCCAGACACCCCAAACCCCCCTGAGCCCCCCAAACCCCCCCAAACCCCCCTGGGTATGTGAGGGGCAGGAACCAGCACAGCCCCCCCAGGTAGCTCAGCACGCTGGGCAGGGGGGGTACGGGGGGGTCAGGGGGGGTCCTGAACCCTCCCTGAGCCCCCCAAACCTCCCTGAGCCCCCCAAACCCCCCCAAACCCCCCTGGGTATGTGGGGGGCAGGAACCAGCACAGCCCCCCCAGGTAGCTCAGCACGCTGGGCAAGGGGGGCACGGGGGGGTCAGGGGGGGTCCCAAACCCTCTCTGAGCTCCCCAAACCTCCCCAGACACCCCAAACCCCCCTGGGTATGTGAGGGGCAGGAACCAGCACAGCCCCCCCAGGTAGCTCAGCACGCTGGGCAGGGGGGCACGGGGGGGTCAGGGAGGGTCCCGAACCCTTCTGAGCCCCCCAAACCTCCCCAGACACCCCAAACCCCCCTGAGCCCCCAAAACCCCTCTGATCCCCCCCAGCCCCAAGAGACAACTCAACAGATTGGGGGGGCACGGGGAGGGCCAGGGGGGACCATCCCAAATCGTCCTGAGCCCCCCAAACCCCCCTGAGTCCCCCCAAATCCTCCTGTGTCCCCCCCAAACCTCCCCAGACACCCCAAAACAACCCTGAGCTCTCCCAGTCCCCCCAGGTAGCTCAGCACACTGGGCAGGGGGCACGGGGGGGTCAGGGGGGATCCCAAACCCTCCCTGAGCCCCCCAAAACCTCCCTGAGCCCCCCAAATCCTCCTGTGTCCCCCAAACCTCCCCAGACACCCCAAAACAACCCCGAGCTCTCCCAGCCCACTGGGCGGGGGAGGAGGGGGTCAGGGGCACCCCCAAATCTCCTCCCGCCCCCCCCCAAGCCCCCCCTGAGCCCCCCAAAGCCCCCCAAGCCCCCCACTCACCAGAGGGGGGTGTTGAGCCGCAGCACCAGCCGGGCCAGCGCCCGCCGGCACTGGGGGTCCGACAGCAGCCCCATGGGGGGGCCGGGGGGTTTTGGGGGGTCTGGGGGGGGGGACAGGGGGTCAACTGGCATGAGGGGGGAACCAGGGGTGCCCCTGACCCAGCCGGGACCCCCCGGCCCGCCATGATCCCACCCTGGCCCTGCCCCACAGACCCACCCACGGCCCCCTCCCCACCCCACAGACCCTCCCACAGACCCACCTACAGCCCCCTCCCCACCCCACAGCCCCCTCCCCACCCCACTCGGGAACCCCCCGACCACTCCCTGGACCCCACAGAGCCCCCTCCTCACCCCACAGACCCCACAGCCCCCTCCCCACCCCACTCAGGAACCCCCCCGACCACTCCCTGGACCCCACAGAGCCCCCTCCTCACCCCACAGCCCCCTCCCCACCCCACTCAGGAACCCCCCACCACCACTCCCTGGACCCCACAGAGCCCCCTCTCCACCCCATAGACCCCACCACCCCGTCCCTGCCCCACAGACCCTCCTCACCCCACAGACCCTTCCACAGCCCCCTCCTCACCCCACAGCCCCCTCCCCACCCCACAGACCCTCCCACAGCCCCCTCCTCACCCCACAGCCCCCTCCCCACCCCACAGACCCTCCCACAGCCCCCTCCCCACCCCACAGCCCCCCAAGGCCCAGCCCTTGCCCCACCACCCCACGGCCCTATCCCGCGTTCCCCCCGCACCCCGCGGCCCCACACGGGCCCGACCCTGCTCCCCCGCCCCTCTCTGACCCCCCCAACCCCCTCAAGACCCCCCAAAACCTCCCAAAAACCTCCCAACCCCCCCCAAAATCGCCCCAAATCCCCCCAACCTGGGGCAGCGCGGCCCGGCCAGGCCGCTCAATCGCTGCCGGAGCCGCGGCCCAGGGCGGGGGGCGGAGCGCCGACACATCGATCGAGCGGCGGGACAGGGGCGGGGCAAAGGGAAAGGGGGCGGGGCACGGGGAAAGGGGCGGGGCAAATTGAAAGGGGCGGGGGAAGGGGCGGGGCAAAGGGGGGTGAAAATGGGGTGTAAGGGGGGACAAAGGGGGGTTTTGGGGGAACAGAGGGGAGTGTAAAGGGGGGACACAGGGGGGGCAAAGGGGGGATCTGAAGGGGGGGCAAAGGGAGGGGTAAGAGGGCCACAAAGGGGGTTTTAGGGGGGACAAGGCGGGGTGACCGGGATTTCAGGGTGCTCAGGATGTTGGGGTGTTCCGGATTTTGGGGGGTTCAGGATTTGGGGGTTCTCAGGGTATTGGGATGCACGGGACTTTGGGGTGCTCGGGATTTGGGGGTGCTCGGGATTTTGAGGTGCTCGGGATTTGGGGGTGCTCAGGATTTTGGGGTTCTCAGGATGTCCCGGGGAAAAGCGACGCGGCGGCCGCGCCTCCCCCGGGGCAGTTCCCAGGCTGCAGCCCGGGCACAGCGCGGGCCGATCCCGCTGCGGAGCGTCCGCCCCACCCCGGCACCGGGGGGACCGGGAACGGCCGGGGGGAGCGACAGGAAAGCACCGCCGGGCCCAGCCCTGCCAGGGGCAGGGACACCTCCCACCAGCCCGGGTTGCTCCAAGCCCCGTCCAGCCTGGCCTGGGACACTTCCAGGGATCCAGGGGCAGCCACAGCTGCTCTGGGCAACCTGGGCCAGGGCCTGCCCACCCTGCCAGGGAAGAATTCCTTCCCAATATCCCATCTAACCCTGTCCTCTGTCCATGGGAAGCCATTCCCCTGTCCTGTCGCTCCAGGCCCTTGCCCGAGTTCCAGAAGGATCAGGTGGGTTAAAGTGAGAAGGGAACTGGTGGGTTGTGCCAAAGCCACTTTAATGATTGGAAAGCAAAGTTAAAACAGTGCGAGAGAGAAAAAACGCCCTCAAAGAGAAACCAATCCCCCCCGTGCCCCCACTCAGCTGCACCCCAACCCCCCAGCCATGGCTCAGGGGGTCTCCCCTGGGCTTGTCCAGTGTCCCCCTGCAGCGGGGGGTCCCCGTGCCCCCCGGCCCGTCCTGCCGTCCTGGGGACACCGGTGGCTCCGTTCCTGAGCCCTCGTCCTGGCCGGGCACGGTGGCAGAGGTGACAGCGGTGTCCTCGTGGCTCAGGGGGTGCTGGTGGCCACTGCCAGGGCCAGCATTGCCAGGAGGAGCCCCCCGAGCTGTGGGGGGTCCCTTTGGCCACTGCTGACCACTGTGGGGACAGGAGAAAGGGGATCAGGATGAGCTGTCAGGGGGCTCAGGGGGAGTCAGGGGGTATCTGGAGGATCCAAGGGCAGGTTGGGGCAGTTGGAGGGTTTCCCACCAGACCAGCTGTCCCACAACAAGTCAAGTCCTGCCACGTTGTGTTGTGTCATCCCACCCCATCCCATCCCATGCCATGTCATGCCATGCCATCCCATCCCATCCCATCCCATCCCATCCCATCCCATCCATCCCATCCCATCCCACCGCACCCCATCCCATCCATCCCATCCATCCCATCCCATCCCATCCATCCCATCCCATCCCATCCCACCCCATCCCATCCCATCCCACCCCATCCCATCCCATCCATCCCATCCCATCCATCCCATCCCATCCCATCCCATCCCATCCCATCCCATCCCATCCCATCCCATCCCATCCCATCCCATCCCATCCCACCCCATCCCATCCCATCCATCCCATCCCATCCCATCCCATCCCATCCCATCCCATCCCATCCCATCCCATCCCATCCATCCCATCCCATCCATCCCATCAATCCCATCCCATCCCACCCCATCCCATCCCATCCATCCCATCCCATCCATCCCATCCCATCCCATCCCATCCCATCCCATCCCATCCATCCCATCCCATCCATCCCATCCCATCCCATCCCATCCCATCCCATCCCATCCCATCCCATCCCATCCCATCCCATCCATCCCATCCCATCCATCCCATCAATCCCATCCCATCCCACCCCATCCCATCCCATCCATCCCATCCCATCCATCCCATCCCATCCCATCCCATCCCATCCCATCCCATCCCATCCCATCCCATCCCATCCCATCCCATCCCATCCCATCCCATCCCATCCATCCCATCCCATCCCATCCCACCCCATCCCAGGAGAGCAGCTGGAGCTGTGTGATGCCCCAAGCCCCACCACCCCCATCCCCTGCCCCACCACCGACCCCCCTCTCCCAGCAGAGCCGGTGCCCTGGTGCCACCCCAGCCCCGTCCCCACACCCTGCCACGAGTGTCCCCACCCAGGGCTGTCACCTGAGAACAAGGCACAGTTGTATTTGCTGTACACGCCGAGGGAGCGGAGCAGGATGTGGGGTTTGTCCCCTTGGTGGGTGACACTGATGACAGTAAAGGTCTCGAAGGGCGGGATGAGGACTTCCTCCTCGTTAGGGTGGTCGGAGAATTCCTGGATGTTGGCGCCGTGGCAGGTGTGCACCTCGAAGAGGGTGTCGGTGCCGAACTGCTCGGCCACTGTTTTGTTGAGGGAGGAGGAGGCGAAGTGGCCGAAGCGGACGATGTGGCCGGGCTGGGCAGCGAAGCGGGCACAGTCCACGCCCCGGAACACGTGGAGGCAGCGGGGGTGGGTCGGGGCATCCCGCAGGTCCTCCAGGGCCGTGGTCAGCAGGAAATGCAGCACCTTGAAGTCGAATCTCTGCAGATATTGCTGGGGGGAGCGGCCGGCCCCGGGCACAGCCCTGTTGAACTGCTCGTACAGCTCCGCGTGCAGCGCGAACGCCCGGAGGGCGATGGCCTGGTCCTGCCGCAGGAGGGACCCCCGGGATCGCCCCCAGCGGGCAGCGGCCCCGGCCCAGGCTCTGGAGTACACTCGGTTGGTGAACTCGGAGCGGTTGAGCCTCGGCAGCTTCTGCAGCATCTCGTCCCGGCAGCCCCGGTACTGGTCATCGAAGGCGTTGGGGGCCACGTCCAGTGCCAGCTCCTTGATGCCAGTGGCCGAGGTCACGGCCAGCAGCACCAGCAGCAGGAGCTCCATGGTGGGCAGAGACTCTGCAGGGACCCCCAGACACTGTGAGGACGCAGGCGGGGCCGCGGCCGCTTCCTCTGGGAGGGACTGGGGAGGTGGGGAGGGGGAGCGGGGTCAGCCCGGGCAGAGGGGGACACCCCCGGCCGCACCCCCGGCCAGGAGCCCCCCGGCCACGGCCCAGCACTGCCCCGACCCCCACCCTGGTCCCACGGGCCGTCGCCCCCCGTGCCCAGCACCCCGGCCCCGGCCCCCGCAGCCCCACGGCGTCACCCCGGGACCCCGGCCCCAAGTGTTACCTGTGCCCTGCGCTGGCTGTGGGGTCTGGGTGCTGCTCCCGGCCCCCACTGAGCTCCTGCACAGGGGACACGGGGCTGCTCCGGCTTTTTATAGCCGGGATGGTTGGGCCTGGCTCCAGATTCTCTCCCAGTGCCCCCCCAGGGACGGGCAGGAGCCCCCTGATAAACCCCCTCTGCTCCCACCCAGCTGTGGGGGGCTGAGATAATTCGGCGAAACCAAAAGCAAAAGCTGAAAGTTGCACGAGCAAAGGGGAAAAACAACCCCAAGATTTGATTCTCTGCTCCCATCCCACAGGAGATGTCCGGCCACGGCCCAGAGGGTGGGAATGCAGCCCGTGGAAGGGCTGCTCCTAAAGACAAAGGCCCAGGGAGCTGGGGGGGCTCGGCCTGGGGAAAAGGGGCTCGGGGGGCACCTCCTGGCTCTCTGCAAGCCCCTGACAGGAGGGGGGCCGGGGGGGCAGCAGGGTCAGCTGCACAGCACGGATGGTGGCACGGCCTGGAACAGGGACACACGGACATGGACACACGGACATGGACACACGGACATGGGGACACACGGACATGGGGACACACGGACACAGACACGGTGTCACCACCCAGCCCAGCACTGCCGGGACCCCCGGAGCCAGCAGAGCACCAGGGGCAGCTGCAGGTCACAGGGGTTGGTGTCAGCTGGGACAGGGGACACACGGACAGGGACACAGGGAGACAGGGACACACGGACACAGGGACACAGGGACACAGGGACACAAGGACACATGGACACAGGGACACAGGGACACACAGACAGGGACACAGGGACACAGGGACACACGGACACATGGACACAGGGACACAGGGACACACGGACATGGACACAGGGACACAGGGAGACAGGGAGACATGGACACAGGGACACAGGGACACACGGACATGGACACAGGGAGACAGGGAGACAGGGACATGGGGACACAGGGACATGGACACAGGTGGGACAGGGACACACGGACACAGGGACACAGGGACACAGGGACACACGGACATGGACACAGGGTGACAGGGACACACAGACATGGACACAGGGCGACAGGGACACACAGACACAAGGACACAGAGACGTGGACATGGGGACACAGGGGGACACAGGGATATCTGGACACTTGGACAGAGGGGCACATGGCAACAAAGGGACCTGGGGACATAGACACAGTGACACGGACACAGGGACACACGGACACTGGGACACATGGACACAGGGACACACGGACACAGACACAGGGACACACGGACACTGGGACACATGGACACACGGACACACGGACACAGACACAGGGACACACGGACACTGGGACACAGGGACACATGGACACATGGACACAGGGACACAAGGACACTGGGACATGGGGACACAGGGACACAGGGACACAGGGACACAGGGACACAGGGACACAGGGACACACGGACACAGACACAGGGACACAGGGACACAGGGACACAAGGACACAGGGACATGGGAACACAGGGACACACAGACATGGGAACACAGGGACACAGGGACACAGGGACACAGGGACACAAGGACACAGGGACACATGGACACAGGGACACAGGGACATGGGGACACATGGACACAGGGACACAGGGACACAAGGACACAGGGACACAGGGACATGGGAACACAGGGACACAGGGACACAGGGACACATGGACACAGGGACACAGGGACACATGGACACAGGGACACAGGGACATGGGGACACATGGACACACGGACACAGGGACACAAGGACACAGGGACATGGGAACACAGGGACACTGGGACACAGGGACAGAAGGACACAAGGACACAGAGACACAAGGACACAGGGACACAGACACATGGACACAGGGACACAGGGACACACAGACACTGGGACACAAGGACACAGGGACATGGGAACACAGGGACACAGGGACAGAAGGACACAAGGACACAGAGACACAGAGACACAGGGACACAGGGACACAGGGACACAGACACAGGGACACAGGGACACACAGACACTGGGACATGGGGACACAGGGACACACGGACACAGGGACACGGGGACACAGGGACATGGGGACACAAGGGCACACACACACACCGTCCCCCCGTGTCCCCACCCCCTGCAGGTGGGTGCAGCCCTTCCCCAGCACTGGGGGGACACTCACACGTGTCACCTCAGCAGGTCCCCGTCCCCACCCTCCCCCCGTGGGTCCTCCAACCCTCCAGGCCATGGAAACAAATCCCTCACGTTTCCAACCCCTCTTCCCGCTGGGTTTTGGGGCCTTGGTTCTGCCTCCCTGCTTTGGCTTTGGGTTTCAGTGGCACCCCCACGGGTTCTGTCGGGTTTGGGCATCCCGGGACATCCAGAGCCCCTTCCAGGGAACATCCAGAGCCCATTCCCAGGGAACACCCACAGCCCATTCCAGGGAACATCCAGAGCCCCTTCCAGGGAACACCCACGGCCCATTCCAGGGAACATCCAGAGCCCCTTCCAGGGATCACCCACGGCCCATTCCCAGGGAACATCCAGAGCCCATTCCCAGAGAACATCCCCCTTTCCATTCCCAGGGAACATCCAGAACCCATTCCCAGGGAACATCCACGGCCCATTCCCAGGGAACACCCCCCTTTCCATTCCCAGGGAACACCCACAGCCCATTCCCAGGGAACATCCAGAGCCCATTCCCAGGGAACATCCAGAACCCATTCCCAGGGAACATCCAGAACCCATTCCCAGGGAACATCCAGAGCCCATTCCAGGGAACATCCAGAACCCATTCCCAGGGAACACCCACAGCCCATTCCCATGGAACACCCACAGCCCATTCCCAGGGAACACCCCCCTTTCCATTCCCAGGGAACATCCAGAACCCATTCCCAGGGAACACCCCCATTTCCATTCCCAGGGAACACCCACAGCCCATTCCCAGGGAACATCCACAGCCCATTCCCAGGGAACATCCAGAGCCCATTCCAGGGAACATCCAGAACCCATTCCCAGGGAACACCCACAGCCCATTCCCATGGAACACCCACAGCCCATTCCCAGGGAACACCCCCCTTTCCATTCCCAGGGAACATCCAGAACCCATTCCCAGGGAACACCCCCATTTCCATTCCCAGGGAACACCCACAGCCCATTCCCAGGGAACATCCACAGCCCATTCCCAGGGAACATCCAGAACCCATTCCCAGGGAACATCCACAGCCCATTCCCAGGGAACACCCACAGCCCATTCCAGGGAACATCCAGAGCCCATTCCCAGGGAACACCCCCATTTCCATTCCCAGGGAACACCCTCCT
Source organism: Manacus candei (assembly GCF_025592945.1). Lineage (NCBI taxonomy): Eukaryota > Metazoa > Chordata > Aves > Passeriformes > Pipridae > Manacus > Manacus candei. The sequence continues at coordinate 22,754 of NW_026138346.1, forward strand.
TTCCTGCCCAGCCAGGATTTCTCCTCCCGATGGTTCAGGTGATGGAAAAACCTCCCACAGCCTCCCTTTCAGGGCTGGGAACTTTTATTTTCCCTTCCCTGGGAAGAGTTTTGTGCCTCTGATTCGCTCCGAGCGTCCCTCCCTGCTCAGGGCCCTGGCCAGTCTGGCTCCCACAAAAACCACTGCAGTGACCACTTTGTCCCAATTCCACATTTGGGGGTCGGAAGAACAGAGCTCAGTCAGGGTGGGGGGCACTTGGTGGCCTCTGGGGTTCGTTTGGGGAACACCCCATTTCTCAAATTATGGTTTTAGGGTCACAAGCCTCTAAAAAACCAGTTTCTTCTCCCCGAATGCACTCCAGCTCTGTGGTCTGGCCCGGGTTCACCTTCTTATCAGCGTTGCCCAGGCCCAGCCTTTATTCTCCAGGCTCAGATATCCCCCTGCACACGTTAATTAACCAGATGGGTGAACAGAGGACCGAGCCCTGTTTGTTAAGGCTGAAGGAACTCACGAGCCTTAAACACTGTTTGTTACAACTAAAGATTTTCCAGCATTTCCCCTCCTTCGGGGCTTTCAAGAGTCTTTCCCGGAAGCCTCGTTTGCCCCCCTTTGTCCTCCCTTTCCCTCTAAAATCCCGTTTGCAGCCGCAGTCCCGCAGCGCAGCCTCACGAGTGCCCCCGAGGGCTGCGGTCACTGCTCCCACCCCGTGACTCCCGGGACACCCCGACCGAGGGCTGGGGACCGGGACGGGCTTTTCCAGCAGCTCCGGAGCTCCCCGGGAGCTTCGGTCCCTTTGTGTTCCACGTCAGACCCCGACGTGTCCCCAGATGTGTCCCCAGATGTGTCCCCAGATGTGTCCCTGCCCCGAGTGCCCCCCCAGCTGCTCTTTGCTGGGGTTCAGCCCCCCCCGTGGGACCAACTTGGGACCCGCAGCCCCCCCGTCCCGATTTCCGACGCCTCCCTTCGTGTTTTCCTCAGGGCACTTTGATTTCCAAGCCTTCCCACGGGTGCCCACGGGCTGGGCGGGGAGGGGGCCGTGTGTCCTCCCCCCCCCCCGGGCATCTCGGGCACCCCGGACCCTCTGCCACGGCCTCCTCGGGTCCTGAACCCCCCCGGCACCCTCTAAACCCCTCGGGAACCCCCAGAGCCCCCCCAGCACCTCCCAGGACCTCCCGGGACCTCTCAGTGCCCTCCAGCACTCCCCAGCACCCCCTAAACCCTTTAAACCCCCCGGGAACCCCCGGAGCCCCCCCCAGCACCTCCCAGGACCCCTCGGGACCCCTCAGTGCCCCTCAACACTCCCTAAACCTCCGTGACCCCCCCAGGAGCCCCCTGAACCCCCCAGCGCTCCCCGGTGCCCCCCAGCACCCACCGGACCCCCCCGGGCCCCCCCAGGACCCCCAGGAGCCCCCGGTGCCCCCCAGCACCCACCGGCACTCCACAGGACCCCCCTGCACCCCCCGGCCCCCCCGGGCCCCCCCGCAGGAGGGTCGCAGCCGGGGTTTCCCAGGGAACGGGATCCCGATCGATCGGATCCTTCCCCGTTCCCGTTCCCGCGGCTCCCAAACGCGGCGCTCCGGGGGGAGCGGCTGGAAAACCCGGGAGCGGGGAAGGGCAGCGCCTGAAAACCCCAAACTCTGCACGGCCCCAACTCCGGGCTCTTCCCGCGGGCATTTGGGAATCGCTGACCCTCACACGCCCCCCCCAAAACTGCTCGTTCCCCCCCAGATCCCACCGTCAGCGCAGCCCGAGCTGCGGGGTTCTGATGGATTTACTCTGGTTCCTCACCCATCCCCCGCAGTTTTGCGATTTTCCCTTTAAAAATCGGCAGGAGTTGTACTGGGAGAGGGGAACTTTTAATTGCAAATAATCATTAAACCCCCCCGGCCCGTCCTGCCGTCCTGGGGACACCGGTGGCTCCGTTCCTCAGTCCTCGTCCTCGTCCTCATCCTCATCCTCATCCTCGTCCTCGTCCGCAGCGGCAGAGTCGGCAGTGGAGTCATCGCGGCTCTGGGGGAACAACATCCCGGGCCCGGATTGCAGGGAGGAGCCCGTCCGGTACGGGTCATCGAGGGAGTTCTGGTCACCGAGGGAGTTGGGGGCAAGGTCCGGTGCCATCTCCTTGATGTGATGGTGCCACCAGTAGTAGATGCCAGTGGACAGCAGCCCCAGCACGAACGGCATCAGCAGCAGCGCCACACAGCACTTCATGGTGGGTAGAGACTCCGCAGGGACCCCCAGACACTGTGAGGACACAGGCGGGGCCGCGGCCGCTTCCTCTGGGAGGGACTGGGGAGGTGGGGAGGGGGAGCGGGGTCAGCCCGGGCAGAGGGGGACACCCCCGGCCGCACCCCCGGCCAGGAGCCCCCCGGCCACGGCCCAGCACTGCCCCGACCCCCACCCTGGTCCCACGGGCCGTCGCCCCCCGTGCCCAGCACCCCGGCCCCGGCCCCCGCAGCCCCACGGCGTCACCCCGGGACCCCGGCCCCAAGTGTTACCTGTGCCCTGCGCTGGCTGTGGGGTCTGGGTGCTGCTCCCGGCCCCCACTGAGCTCCTGCACAGGGGACACGGGGCTGCTCCGGCTTTTTATAGCCGGGATGGTTGGGCCTGGCTCCAGATTCTCTCCCAGTGCCCCCCCAGGGACGGGCAGGAGCCCCCTGATAAACCCCCTCTGCTCCCACCCAGCTGTGGGGGGCTGAGATAATTCAGTGAAACCAAAAGCAAAAGCTGAAAGTTGCACGAGTCAGTCAGTCAGTCATTCATTCATCATGGCCTGGCTTCGTGTAGGAAGGTTTGGGAAGGCTCTATCCACGTTTGTTACAGGCACTCTGGTGACTTATGAGGCCAACACGAGACAGACATCCCCAATGGCCAAAGGCACAGCAGGAAGACTCCTCAGGTGGTGCATTCGGCAGGACACGATTCTCTCTGCGTTGTCTTTTCCCCTGGAGAGTGATCCTCTGCCTTCTCAGAGGGCAGTGTTATAGATGGGGTGACTCCAGGCCTCCCAGTTTGAGGCCAGAGTAGACCAGTTAAGGTGATCAATGTGGCCGAGGCTGAGATGTGGTTTCAGGGAGTAAAGTCGCACGAGAAAAGGAGAAAAACAACCCCAAGATTTGATTCTCTGCTCCCATCCCACAGGAGATGTCCGGCCACGGCCCAGAGAGTGGGAATGCAGCCCGTGGAAGGGCTACTCCAAAAGACAAAGGCCCAGGGAGCTGGGGGGGCTCAGCCTGGGGAAAAGGGGCTCAGGGGGCACCTCCTGGCTCTCTGCAAGCCCCTGACAGGAGGGGCAGCCGGGGGGGTTCTGTGTCCCCCACCCGTGTCCCCCTTTGCCCCCACCCAGGAGCAGTTGTTGAGGTCCCCGCAGAGGAAAAGGTCCCGTCCTTCCCCGAGCATTTTGGGGGCATTTTCCCTAAATCCCAGAGCCTCCTCCAACAGGAGCCACCAGGCAGGGCTGCTCCCCAAACCTCAGGGATGCCAAAGACATGGAATCAAGGCACCACAGGTGCCATGGACACAGCATCCCAACACCCCGGCATCCCAACATCCCAGCATCCTTGCATCCCTGCATCCCACCACCCCTGCATCCCATCATCCCAACACCCCTGCATCCCAACATCCCAGCATCCCAACATCCCAAAATCCCTGCATCCCACCACCCCTGCATCCCAACATCCGTGCATCCCAACATCCCAAAATCCCTGCATCCCATCATCCCTTCATTCTGGCATCCCAAAATCCCTGCATCCCACCACCCCTGCATCCCAACATCCCAAAATCCCTGCATCCCATCATCCCTCCGGCCTGGCTCCCCCACATCCCGGCTCTGCTCCTGGTTGTGACTCCAGCCCCGGGTGATTCCCCCACACTGCTGCAGGACCCCCCAAGCTCAGGGGCAACCCTCAGCTGCAGGCTCAGCTCCCAGTTCCTGCTCCCAGGGCTCCAGGCCCACCCCACATCCCTCTGGATCGGGAATCCAGGCCCAACACCCCACATCCCTCTGGATCGGGGCTCCAGGCCCACCCCACATCCCTCTGGATCGGGAATCCAGGCCCAACACCCCACATCCCTCTGGATCAGGGCTCCAGGCCCAGCACCCCATATCCCTCTGGATCAGGGCTCCCTCTGGATCGGGATGAGGGCTCCCTCTGGATCGGGATGAGGGCTCCCTCTGGATCAGGGCTCCCTCTGGATCGGGATCAGGGTTCCCTCTGGATCAGGGTTCTCTCTGGATCAGGGTTCCCTCTGGATTGGGATCAGGGCTCCCTCTGGATCAGGGTTCCCTCTGGATCAGGGTTCCCTCTGGATCAGGATTCCCTCTGGATCAGGGTTCCCTCTGGATCAGGGTTCCCTCTGGATTGGGATCAGGGCTCCCTCTGGATCAGGGTTCCCTCTGGATCAGGGTTCCCTCTGGATCAGGGTTCCCTCTGGATCAGGGCTCCCTCTGGATCGGGGCTCCCTCTGGATTGGGGTTCCCTCTGGATCGGGGTTCCCTCTGGATGAGGGTTCCCTCTGGATTGGGGTTCCCTCTGGATTGGGATCAGGGTTCCCTCTGGATCAGGGTTCCCTCTGGATTGGGATCAGGGTTCCCTCTGGATCAGGGCTCCCTCTGGATCAGGATCAGGGCTCTCTCCAAGCCCCCCCAGCCCGTCCCCGAGCAGCCCCAAGGGTGGGACCCTCCTGAGACCCTCCTGAGACCCTCCCCGGCTCCATCCCAAGCCCTCGAGGCCCATCCTGGAGGAAAAGGGGCTGCTCCTGAGCGGGGCTGGAGGGGCACAGGGCGGGCAGGGGCACTGGCCAGGGGGTGGCCAGTGCCAGCCCAGTGCCATCCCAGTGCCACACTGGTGCCATCCCAGTCTGAGGAGGTGCCATCCCAGTGCCAGCCCAGTGCCATCCCAGTGCCACACTGGTGCCATCCCAGTCTGAGGAGGTGCCATCCCAGTGCCAGCCCCGCCACAGACACACACACACACAGGTGACACCGACTTTGTTTGAGCTTTTATCCCAACGCCCCGGAGCCCAGGTCCCCCCAGATCCCCCCGGATCCCCTCGGATCCCCCTGGATCCCACCCTGGAATGTCCTTTGCACACGGCTACAAAAATCCCGGGAAGCAGAGGGGGCGGGGCCAGTCCCGGAGCTGATCCCTGATCCCTCGGAGCTGATCCCTGATCCCTCGGAGCTGATCCCTCGGAGCTGAGCGGGGCCAATCCCCTGGAGCAGAGCTGGGACAGTTCCTTGGAGCAGAGCTGGGCTGATCCCCTGGAGCTGAGCTGGGTTGGGTTGATCCCCTGGAGCAGAGCTGGGTTGATCCCCTGGAGTTGAGCTCAGCCGAGCCCTGGGGTCGGAGTTGGGCTGGGACCCCAGATCCAAGCTCAGCCGAGCCCTGGGATTGGTCAGGCTGGTCCCTGGGATCTGAGCTCGGCCAATTCCTGGGATCAGTTGGGTCAGTCCCTGGGATCTGAGCTCGGCCAATTCCTGGGATCAGTTGGGTCAGTCCATGGATCTGAGCTCAGCCAATTCCTGGGATCAGAGATGGGTCAGTCCATGGATCTGAGCTCAACCAGTTCCTGGGATCAGAGTTGGGTCAGTCCATGGATCTGAGCTTGGCCAATTCCTGGGATCAGTTGGGTCAGTCCCTGGGATCTGAGCTCAACCAGTTCCTGGGATCAGAGTTGGGTCAGTCCCTGGGATCTGAGCTCGGCCAATTCCTGGGATCAGAGCTGGGCCAATCCCTGGGATCTGAGCTCAGCCAATTCCTGGGATCAGTTGGGGCAGTCCATGGATCTGAGCTCAACCAGTTCCTGGGATCAGAGCTGGGCCAGTCCATGGATCTGAGCTCGGCCAATTCCTGGGATCAGAGTTGGGTCAGTCCCTGGGATCTGAGCTCAGCCAATTCCTGGGATCAGTTGGGTCAGTCCATGGATCTGAGCTCAGCCAGTTCCTGGGATCAGTTGGGTCAGTCCCTTGGATCTGAGCTCAGCCAATTCCTGGGATCAGAGCTGGGCCAGTCCCCAGATCCAAGCTTGGCTGATTCTTGGGATCAGAGTCAGGCTGATCCCCGGCACTGGAGTTGAGCTGATGCCCCAGATCCAAGCTGTGCCAGTTCCCAGGATCAGAGCTGGGCCCACCATCAGACCCGAGCCGGGCTGGTTCCCAGGATCCCAGAGGGGCCGGATCCGAGCTGGGGGTCACCCCGACCCCGGCCCGGCGGTTCCCGGCGATTCCCGGCGGTTCCCGGCGGTTCCCGGCGCGGCTCACGCCGACAGGTCGCTGTTGTCGAACCTCTCCTGGTCGTAGACCTCGGCCACCACCTTCCTGCCGGCGAACCAGCGGCCGTTGAGCGCCTGGATGGCCTGGTGGGTGGCCGCGGCCTCCGAGAACTCCACGAAGATCTTGACGATGATCTCGGCGTCCTCCTCCTCGCCCTGCTTCTCCTGGTAGATGATCACCCGGCTCACCCGCCCGAACTTCCCGCACTCCTCCGTCACCTCCCCCTCCAGGTCGTCGTCGATGTCCTTGGGATCCACCATGTTCCGCAGCACCATCACCGTGGACTGCGAGGGAAGGGAGCGGGGATTAGGGCGTGGAGATGGACAGCCCTGCACTGGTCACTGCACAAATCCCACGGCACTGACGGCCCAGAACCCTGCACTGGTCATTGCACAAATCCCACGGCAATGAAGGCCCAGAGCCCTGCACTGGTCATTGCACAAATCCCACGGCACTGACAGCCCAGAACCCTGCACGTGGTCATTGCACAAATCCCACAGCACTGACAGCCCAGAACCCTGCACGTGGTCATTGCACAAATCCCACGGCAATGAAGGCCCAGAGCCCTGCACTGGTCATTGCAGACACCCCCTGGCACTGACAGAGCCCTGCACGTGGTCACTGCAGACACCCCATGGCACTGACAGCCCAGAGCCCTGCATGTGGTCACTGCAGACACCCCCTGGCACTGACAGAGCCCTGCATGTGGTCACTGCAGACACCCCATGGCACTGACAGAGCCCTGCACGTGGTCACTGCACAAATCCCACAAGCACTGACAGAGCCCTGCACTGGTCACTGCACAAATCCCACAGCACTGATGGCCCAGAGCCCTGCATGTGGTCACTGCAGACACCCCACAGCACTGACAGAGCCCTGCACGTGGTCATTGCACAAATCCCATGGCACTGACAGAGCCCTGCATGTGGTCATTGCACAAATCCCACACCACTGACAGCCCACAGCCCTGCACGTGGTCACTGCAGACACCCCCTGGCACTGACAGAGCCCTGCACAAGCACCAGGTCTGCTCATTCCAGATAATGTCCTGGTTAGAACAGCTGGGCCCAGTTCATCCCTGGCTGGGTGTAACCCAAACCTGGGTATTCTATAGCCCTCCATGCCATTTCCCAGAAACTGGTATCAATAAACCATTTACACCATCTGCACATACAGCCTGACTCCTCAGGCTATGAACTGGGTGCTAAGAGGCCTGTGAGACAGAAGGTGCCTCCCTGTTCTGCCAGACAGAAGGTGCCTCCCTGTTCCTCACACCCCGTGTGAAACTCCCTGCCCTGAGGGAGGCACTGGGCATTCCTGCCTGAACTGGAGGACAGATAATCTTGGAGTCTTGGGACTTTTTTATACCACTCATGGGATCCAGAGGAACACTGCAGATCACTGTTCTCAACCAGACTGCAACCACCACTCTCAACCAGACTGCAACCACCACTCTCAACCAGACTGCAACCACCACTCTCAACCAGACTGTGACCACCACTCTCAACCAGACTGCACCACCACTCTTAACCAGACTGTGACCACCACTCTCAACCAGACTGTGACCACCACTCTTGACCAGACTGTGACCACCACTCTTAACCAGACTGTGACCACCACTCTCAACCAGACTGTGACCACCACTCTTAACCAGACTGTGACCACCACTCTCAACCAGACTGCACCACCACTCTTAACCAGACTGTGACCACCACTCTCAACCAGACTGCACCACCACTCTTAACCAGACTGTGACCACCACTCTCGACCAGACTGTGACCACCACTCTCAACCAGACTGCACCACCACTCTTGACCAGACTGTGACCACCACTCTCGACCAGACTGTGACCACCACTCTCGACCAGACTGTGACCACCACTCTTGACCAGACTGTGACCACCACTCTTGACCAGACTGTGACCACCACTCTCAACCAGACTGCACCACCACTCTCAGCCAGACTGTGACCACGACTCTCAGCCAGACTGTGACCACCACTCTCAACCAGTGACCACCACTCTCAACCAGACTGTGACCACCACTCTTGACTGGACTGCAACCACCACTCTTGACCAGACTGTGACCACCACTCTCAACCAGTGACCACCACTCTCAACCAGACTGAGACCACCACTCTCAACCAGACTGAGACCACCACTCTCAGCCAGACTGTGACCACCACTCTCGACCAGACTGTGACCACCACTCTTAACCAGACTGTGACCACCACTCTCAACCAGACTGCACCACCACTCTCAGCCAGACTGTGACCACCACTCTCAGCCAGACTGAGACCACGACTCTCAGCCAGACTGTGACCACCACTCTCAACCAGTGACCACCACTCTCAACCAGACTGTGACCACCACTCTCAGCCAGACTGTGACCACCACTCTCGACCAGACTGTGACCACCACTCTCAACCAGACTGTGACCACCACTCTCAACCAGACTGTGACCACCACTCTCAACCAGACTGCACCACCACTCTTAACCAGACTGTGACCACCACTCTCGACCAGACTGTGACCACCACTCTCAACCAGACTGTGACCACCACTCTTGACCAGACTGTGACCACCACTCTCAACCAGACTGAGACCACCACTCTCAACCAGACTGTGACCACCACTCTCAATCAGACTGTGACCACCACTCTTGACCAGACTGTGACCACCACTCTTGACCAGACTGTGACCACCACTCTCAACCAGACTGTGACCACCACTCCCACCTACAGGTTTTCCCCTCTCCCTTTCCTTTGGACTCAGGGGGCCCAAGGAACACCTCTCTGTTCATGCCCCAGGGTGCTGGGTTACACATTTGGGTTTTGTGGGTTAAAACCTATTGTTTGTCTGTATAATCCTACTTATTGTGTTATTTTATTAAATTGTTGTTCTGACTTACAATCTCTCTTTGGGTTGAGTTCATTCCCCTGCTGGTTCACCTTTAAACCAGCACAACGTCCCAGGGCACTGACGGCCCGGGAGCTCAGGGATGGCTCCCAAGTTCCCTTCCCAGGCATCCCAAGCCCCGTGGCCCAGGTGGGCAGTGCCACATCCCACGCCCTGGGCTTTCCTGGGACACACCCTGGAGGCACGAGGGGCCTGGGCACTGCTGCCACTGCTGCCACTGCCCCTGTGCTGCTGCTACCCGGGCACTTCTCGGCTTCCCCTCGCCACCACCGTCACACCCTGTCTGGTTTTACATCTCCCCTCCCAGCAGAGCCAAAGGACTCCCCAGGTGCTGTGACAGGACACACAGGTGGGTCACACACCTGGGGCATCCCAGGCTCTGCCCCAGCCCAGCCCTGGCACACCTGGGGCATCCCAGGTTCTTCCCCAGCCCAGCCCTGGCACACCTGGGGCATTCCAGGTTCTTCCCCAGCCCAGCCCTGGCACACCTGTGGCGTCCCAGGCTCCGCCCCAGCCCAGCCCTGGCACACCTGGGGCATTCCAGGCTCCGCCCCAGCCCAGCCCTGGCACACCTGGGGCATTCCAGGCTCCGCCCCAGCCCAGTCCTGGCACACCTGGGGCATCCCAGGTTCTTCCCCATCCCAGCCCTGGCACACCTGGGGCATCCCAGGCTCTGCCCCATCCCAGCCCTGGCACACCTGGGGCATCCCAGGTTCTTCCCCATCCCAGCCCTGGCACACCTGGGGCATTCCAGGCTCCACCCCAGCCCAGCCCTGGCACACCTGGGGCATCCCAGGTTCTTCCCCAGCCCAGCCCTGGCACACCTGGGGCATTCCAGGTTCTTCGCCAGCCCAGCCCTGGCACACCTGGGGCATTCCAGGTTCTTCCCCATCCCAGCCCTGGCACACCTGGGGCATCCCAGGTTCTTCCCCATCCCTTCCACTAGCCCGGGTTGCTCCAACCTGGCCTGGAACACGGCTTCTCTGGGAAACCTGTGCCAGGAGCTCCCCCCCTCCCAGGGAGGAATTCCTTCCCAATATCCCACCTGTCATTCCCACTGTCCATCTGGCAGTGGGAATCACTCCCTTGTCCCCTGGCAGCAGATCCCGAGGGCAGAGCAGGGCCCCCCGAGCTGGGAGGTCCCTGCAGGGTGTCCCTGTGCCACCCCAAGCCCGGGATACCCCCGGCACCCACCTCCTGCTTGCGGAGCAGCTTCTGCATGACCATGTGGCGGGCGCTGCTGCCCGAGATGCTCATGTGCTCCTGCTCGCTCAGCATCTCCGGCCGCTCCGACTCCTGGAACACCTCCTCCTCCTCCTTCTCCTTCTTCACCTCCACCAGCCCCAGCGCCGGGGGGCTGGCCAGGATGGGGTTCACCACCCCCACCTGCGGGATCGTCACCGGGATGGGCGGCCGGGCGGGGGTCACACCTGGAGAGAACAGGGACGGCGGTCAGGGAGGGCTGGGATGGGCAGGGACACAGGGGATGGAGAGGGATGGACAGGGACACGTGGGGATGGAGAGGGACACGTGGGGATGGACAAGGACAGCTGGGATGGACAGGGACACAGGGGATGGAGAGGGATGGACAGGGATGGCTGGGATGGACAGGGACAGCTGGGATGGACAGGGACACAGGGGATGGAGAGGGACAGCTGGGGATGGACAGGGACAGCTGGGATGGACAGGGACAGCTGGGGATGGACAGGGGGAGCTGGGATGGAGAGGGACAGCTGGGGATGGACAGGGACAGCTGGGGATGGACAGGGACAGCTGGGATGGACAGGGACAGCTGGGATGGACAGGGACACAGGGGATGGAGAGGGATGGACAGGGATGGCTGGGATGGACAGGGACAGCTGGGGATGGAGAGGGACAGCTGGGGATGGATAGGGATACATGGGGATGGACAGGGACAGCTGGGATGGAGAGGGATACACGGGGATGGACAGGGACAGCTGGGATGGAGAGGGATACACGGGGATGGACAGGGACAGCTGGGATGGACAGGGACAGCTGGGATGGAGAGGGACAGCTGGGGATGGAGAGGGACAGCTGGGGATGGATAGGGATACATGGGGATGGACAGGGACAGCTGGGATGGACAGGGACAGCTGGGGATGGACAGGGGGAGCTGGGATGGAGAGGGACAGCTGGGGATGGACAGGGACAGCTGGGGATGGATAGGGATGGACAGGGACATGGGGGATGGACAGGGACAGCTGGGGATGGACAGGGAGAGCTGAGGATGGACAGGGACAGCTGGGATGGACAGGGACACGTGGGGATGGACAGGGACACCTGGACATGGACAGGGACAGCTGGACATGGACAGGGACACCTGGGGATGGAGAGGGACAGCTGGGGATGGACAGGGACATGTGGGGATGGACAGGGACAGCTGGACATGGACAGGGGCAGCTGGACATGGATAGGGACACCTTGGGGATGGACAGGGGGAGCTGGGGATGGACAGGGACAGCTGGATGGACAGCTGGGATGGACAGGGACAGCTGGGCCATGGGATTCTGCACAGAGTGCCCATTATCCAGCACAGAGTGCCCATTATCCAGCCCAGAGTGCCCATTATCCAGCTTTTCCCTCAGTGCCATGTGTTCCTCCTGGGAATCCACGGCCCTGTCCCACCCCTTACACAGAGGGGGCAAGGTGAGGGGACACACAGAGGACAAGGGAAGAGCACACACAGGTGCCAGGAGGAAGGGGACAGGTGCCAGGAGGAAGGGGACAGGTGCCAGGAGGACAGGTGATACAGGTGACAAGGGAAGAGCACACACAGGTGCCAGGAGGAAGGGGACAGGAGGACAGGTGATACAGGTGCCAGCAGGAAGGAGACACACACCAGTGACAGGAGGAAGGTGTCACACACACAGGTGCCAGGGGAAGGGGACCCCACCTGTGATGACTCCAGGGGCCTGTGCTGCCATCACAGCCTGGGGCAGAGCCCCCAGGGGCTGGGCCAGGGTCAGGGCTGGGGACACGAGTCCTGGTGTCGCCAGAGTGCCCAGAACTGCAGCTCCTGCCACGGCCTCCTGTGGGACACGGGGAGAACAGGGAGCCAGGTCAGTCCTGCCCAGGAGCCCCAGCTGTCCCAGGAACCCCAGCTGTTCAGGAACCCCAGCTGTTCCATGGAACCCCAGCTGTTCAGGAACCCCAGCTGTCCCAGGAGCCCCAGCTGTCCCAGGAACCCCAGCTGTCCCAGGAACCCCAGCTGTTCAGGAACCCCAGCTGTTCCATGGAACCCCAGTTGTTCAGGAACCCCAGCTGTCCCAGGAACCCCAGCTGTTCAGGAACCCCAGCTGTTCAGGAACCCCAGCTGTTCAGGAGCCCCAGCTGTTCAGGAACCCCAGTTGTTCAGGAGCCCCAGCTGTTCAGGAGCCCCAGCTGTTCAGGAACCCCAGTTGTTCAGGAACCCCAGCTGTTCCATGGAACCCCAGATGTTCAGGAGCCCCAGCTGTCCCAGGAACCCCAGCTGTTCAGGAACCCCAGCTGTTCAGGAGCCCCAGCTGTCCCAGGAGCCCCAGCTGTTCAGGAACCCCAGCTGTTCAGGAACCCCAGCTGTCCCAGGAGCCCCAGCTGTTCAGGAACCCCAGCTGTTCAGGAACCCCAGCTGTTCAGGAGCCCCAGCTGTCCCAGGAACCCCAGCTGTTCAGGAACCCCAGTTGTTCAGGAACCCCAGCTGTTCAGGAACCCCAGCTGTTCCATGGAACCCCAGCTGTTCAGGAACCCCAGCTGTTCAGGAGCCCCAGCTGTTCAGGAACCCCAGCTGTTCAGGAGCCCCAGCTGTTCAGGAGCCCCAGCTGTTCAGGAACCCCAGTTGTCCCAGGAACCCCAGCTGTTCAGGAGCCCCAGCTGTTCAGGAACCCCAGCTGTTCAGGAACCCCAGCTGTTCCACACTGGAGACACACCAGACAGTCCATCCCCAGCTCCTGGAGCTGCTGGGCACCACAAAGGTGTCACCAGCCCGGCTGGGAGACCCCGAGCCACCAAGCCTTGGAATAAAAACATTCCCCTGGAACTCAAATCCCAGTAAACGCCCTGATTCAGATGCCCAGGATTCCAAAATCCGGGATGAACACCCAGTTAAACCACAGACACTTCCACAAGACCACTGGCAATAATGTGCCCAAGGTGCAGCCCAGGATGCCAATGGTGCTGGTTGCTGTGGTGTTCCAGGTCATTACACCCCGAGTTAATCACCCCCAGCCTTCTCTTCCTTGTTTTCAGGGGGCTCCTGACATGGACAGCAAAGAAATTCCAGGGTTTTGTCCCTCCCCTGTGCCATGCTCTGTCCCTGTGCCAGCCCTCCCCTGTGCCATGCTCTGTCCCTGTGCCAGCCCTCCCCTGTGCCATGCTCTGGCTGTCCCTGTGTCAGCCCCTTCCCTGTGCCATGCTCTGGCTGTCCCTGTAACCAACCAGAGTTTCCAGTCTTCCCCTGTGCCATGCTCTGTCTCTGTGCCATGTTTTGTCCCTGTACCCCACCTGAGCTGTGCCAGCTCTCCCCCGTGCCAGCCCTGCCCTGCTGTGTCCCTGTGTCAGCCCCTCCCCTCTGCCATGCTCTGGCTGTCCCTGTACCCCAGCTCTCCCCTGTGCCATGCTGTCCCTGTGCCATGCTCTATCCCTGTGCTGTGCTCTGGCTGTCCCTGTACCCCACCTGAACTGTGCCAGCCCTCCCCTGTGCTCTGTCCCTGTGCCAGCCCTCCCCTATGCCAGCCCTCCCCTGTGCCATGCTCTGTCCCTGTGCCAGCCCTGCCCTGTGCCAGCCCTCCCTTGTGCCTCCCTTACCTGTGCCGTGCTGTTTCCCTGTGCCACCCTCCCCTGTGCCGTGCTCTATCCCTATGCCATGCTCTGTCCCTGTGTCAGCCCCTCCCCTGTGCCATGCTCTGGCTGTCCCTGTACCCCACCTGAGCTGTGCCAGCCCTCCCCTGTGCCAGCTCTGTCCCTGTGCCGTGCTGTGTCCCCGTGCCCCCCTGACCTGTGCCAGCCCTCCCCTGTGCCAGCCCTCCCCTGTGCTGTGTCCCTGTGCCATGCTCTGTCAATGCCACCCTGCCCCATGCCATGCTGTGTCCCTGTGTCAATGCCCCCCTGCCCCGTGCCCCTGTGCCATGCTGTCCCTGTGCCATGCTGTGTCAATGCCCCTGTGCCCCCCTGCCCTGTGCCATGCTGTCCCCGTGTCCCCCTGTCCTGTGCCATGCTGTGTCCCTGTGCTGTGCTGTGTCCCTGTGCCATGCTGTGTCCCTGTGCCCTGCTGTGTCCCTGTGCCCTGCTGTGTCCATGCCCCCCTGCCCCATGCCCTGTTGTCCCCCTGCCCTGTGCCCCCCTGCCCCGTGCCCCCCTGACCTGTGCCCTGCTGTGTCCCTGTGCCGTGCTGTGTCAGTGCCCCCCTGCCCCGTGCCCCCCTGTCCCCGTGCCCCCTGCCCTGTGCCCTGCTGTCCCCGTGCCCTGCTGTCCCCGTGCCCCCCTGTCCTGTGCCATGCTGTGTCCCCGTGCCCTGCTGTCCCCGTGCCCTGCTGTCCCCGTGCCCTGCTGTGTCAATGCCCCCGTGCCCCCTGACCTGTGCGGTGATCTTGGCGGTGGCGGCGGCGGCGGCGACGGCGGCGGCCGGGGGGAGCCCGCCGGGCGTGGCCGGGGTCAGCAGCGGCATCGGGGGGGTCACGGCCTTGCCCACCCGCAGGTACTGACCCCCCAGGTCGAAGAGGTTCATGGAGGACACGGCGTCCTGCGACGACTGCGCCTTCTCGTACTCTGCGGGGAGGGCACAGCGGCTCTGAGGGCCCAGCTCGGGGTCGGGGGGCTCAGGGAGGGAGGGACCTTCAGGGGGGGCTTGGGGATGGAGGGACCTTCAGGGGATGCTTTGGGATGGAGGGAACTTCATGGGATGCCTGGGGATGGAGAGACCTTCAGGGGAGGCTTCAGGAGGGAGGGACCTTCAGGGATGGAGGGACCTTCACGGGATGCTTTGGGATGGAGGGACCTTCATGGATGGAGGGACCTTCACGGGATGCTTTGGGATGGAGGGACCTTCATGGATGGAGGGACCTTCAGGGAATGCTTTGGGATGGAGGGACCTTCACGGGATGGTTTGGGGATGGAGGGACCTTCACAGGATGCTTTGGGATGGAGGGACCTTCATGGATGGAGGGACCTTCATGGGATGCTTGGGGATGGAGGGACCTTCAGGGATGGAAGGACCTTCATGGGATGCTTAGGGATGGAAGGACCTTCATGGAATGCTTTGGGATGGAGGGTCCTTCATGGAATGCTTTGGGATGGAGGGACCTTCATGGAATGCTTTGGGATGGAGGGACCTTCATGGGAGGCTTTGGGATGGAGGGACCTTCATGCCCACCCAGTGCCACCCCCTGCCATGGCACATTTGCTGCTGTCCCAGGTTGCCCCCAGCCCCATCCAACCTGCCCTTGGACACTCCCAGGGATGGGGCAGCCACAGCTGCTCTGGGAAATCCATCCCAGCCCCTCCCCACCCTCACAGCCAGGAATTCCTTCCCAATATCCCATCTCTCCCTGCCCTCTGGCACTGGGAAGCCATTCCCTGTGTCCTGTCCCTCCAGCCCTTGTCCCCAGTCCCTCTCCAGCTCTCCTGGAGCCCCTTTAGGCCCTGCCAGGGGCTCTCAGCTCTCCCTGGAGCCTTCCCTTCTCCAGGCTGGACATTCCCAGCTCTCCCAGCCTGGCTCTGGAGCAGAGGGCTCCAGCCTGTGCCTGTGCCTCACCACTGCTATAAATGATATATCTGACATCCTAGATAAGCTCAACCTGCCCCAAATCCATCCCTTAATGCATTTCCCCCCCCGGGGTGGGACACCCAACCCCGAAGCCCCCCTCCAGCCGAGGACACCCCCCCTCTCCCCACCCCACATCCAGCCGGGCCATTACCGATGAACCCGTAGCCTTTGTGCTTCCCTGTCGTGGGGTCCCTGGCCAGGGTGCAGGATTTGATCTTCCCAAAGGCCTCGAAGACGCTCTTGATGTCGTCGTCGGACAGGTCCTGGTGCACCGAGGCCACGTAGATGCGGTTGAAGGCTCGGGCCTCCTCGGCCAGCTGGTCGATGATGGGCTGCGCCTGCCCGATGTTGCTGGGCCTGCCCACCTGAGGGACGGGAAGGGAAGGGGTGGGAGGGAGCTGGGGGGGCTCAGCCTGGACAAAAGGAGGCTCAGGGGGCACCTTCTGGCTCTGGAACCCCCTGACAGGAGGGGAGAGCCGGGGTGGGGGGGTCGGGCTGTGCTCCCAGGGAACAAGGGACAGGAGGAGAGGGAACGGCCTCAGGCTGGGCCAGGGGAGGGTCGGGTGGGACATCAGGAGGAATTTCTGCATGGAAAGGGCTGTTAAACATGGGCAGGGGCTGCCCAGGGAGGTGTGGAGTCCCCAGCCCTGGAGGTGTCCAAGGAAGGCCTGGCTGTGGCACTCAGTGACTGGGCTGGGGACAAGGTGGGCACTGGGGACAAGGTGGGCACTGGGCACAGGGGGGACTCGACCTTGGAGGTCTTTTCCAGCCTCAGTGACCCTGGGATTCTGTGACACAACCCATGCAGTGTCCAAGGGCAGCCCCCAGGCACTCAGGGCCTCCCCTGGCATAGGGATTGGCTCTGGGAACCTGCACTAGGAATCCCAGGAATACACAATCCCAGGAATACACAATCCCAGGAATACAGAGCCAGAGCAGACTCTGCTCCCTCCTCACTGTATCTCCCCCCTTTACCTTCCCTGGCCTGCCAAGGACCAACTTCCAGGGACTGAGAAGGATTCTGAGAGCAAATCCCACTGTTCCTGCACCCTTCTTTTGGGGGCTCCCAAAGCCCCTCAGCCACCGGACCCTGCAGAGGGTCTCAGAGACACCATCCAAAAAACCACCTTTGTTTTGTCCTCAAGACACTCCCGTGTGTGGGTGGGAGAACCTGAGCCAGGGCCCCAGAGCCAGGCCCAGCTGGGGCTGCCAGGATGGGGGTTTCTCCTCGGAGAGGAGGGATCCAGAGCCACCCTGAGCCCCACGTGGGACACCAAGGTCCACCCTGAGCCCCACGTGGGACACCAAGGTCCATCCTGAGCCCCACGTTGGACACCAAGGTCCAGCAGGGACCTGGAGCCACCCTGAGCCCCACCTTGGACACCAAAGTCCAGCAGGGACCCAGAGCAGCCCCACATTGGACACCAAGGTCCAGCAGGGACTCAGACCCACCCTGAGCCCCACGTTGGACACCAAGGTCCAGCCTGAGCCCCACGTTGGACACCAAGGTCCAGCAGGGACCCACACCCACCCTGAACCCCACGTGGGACACCAAGGTCCAGCAGGGACCCACACCCACCCTGAGCCCCACGTGGGACACCAAGGTCCAGCAGGGACCCAGAGCAGCCCCACGTTGGACACCAAGGTCCAGCAGGGACCCAGACCCACCCTGAGCCCCACACTGGACACCAAGGTCCAGCAGGGACCCACACCCACCCTGACCCACCCCAAGGTCCAGCAGGGAACAGACTGCAGGCCCCTTCCCCGGGGCCGTGGGGAGCATTTCCAGGCAGGACCCTGCTATTCCCAGGGAGCAGGAAGGTTGAGGGCACTGCTGGTACTCACCTTGATGTTCCTGCCCCCCAGCATGACTGAGTTCATCTGCTCCAGGGCCAGCTGGGCGGCCTCGGGCACCTCGTACTCCACGAAGGCAAAGCCCTGGCACGGGAGGAGACTGTGAATCCCCCCGGGCCAGGCTGATGCAGCCAGGGCTTCCCACAGAGCCCCCCCTGTGGAACTGACCCCCACCACGCTGGCTCCTGCTCGTGGCCTCAGAAGATTCCTCGGAGCAGGTTTTTATCAGGGCAAAAAAGGGCCTGCAGAGATCCCACCAAGGGCACCCGACCCCGGAGCCTCCTGGACTCAGAGGAAAACCCCACAGCAAAGCCCCACCTCACCCAGGGCTGGGCCTGGTTGGCCCCTTCCAGGGAGCTTCAGGTTGGACACCAGGAGGAATTTTTCTTCCTGGAAAGGGCTGTTAAACATGGGCAGGGGCTGCCCAGGGAGGTGGGGGAGTCCCCATCCCTGGAGGTGCCCAAGGAGAGACTGGAGGTGGCACTCAGTGCTCTGGGCTGGGGACAAGGTGGGCGTTGGGCACAGGGTGGGTGTGATGACCTGGGAGCTCCTTTCCAGCCTCAGTGACCCCGGGATTCCCTGCACCCCTCCCCAGGCTCCCAGCACAGAATCCTGCCCCAGGGAGAGCAGGGAGCTGCAGACATTCACCCCAGGAGCTAAAAGCAGCACAGAGGCCCTTCCCTCTCCTGGCTGCATCAGGAAGGCCTTGGACACAAGAGGACACACATCCCTCGAGGGCTGGGAATCATGGAATGGTTTGGGATGGAGGGACCTCAAAGCCCAGCCAGTCCCACCCCTGCCATGGGCAGGGACACTTTCCACTGTCCCAGGTTGCTCCAAGCCCCGTCCAACCTGGCCTGGGACACTTCCAGGGATCCAGGGGCAGCCACAGCTTCTCTGGGCAACCTGTGCCAGGGCCTGCCCACCCTCCCAGGGAAGGATTCCTTCCCAGTATCCCGTCCAAGCTGGATACTTTGTGCTTAGGGATACGTGGCCGAGAGAAACAACCTTGTGGGAACCCCCAGAACGCCCCATCCCCGGGGCATCAGCACCAGCTCCTGCTGCCACACGGGAAGTCAGCCCCTGCCAGGACAGTCCCCAGGCTCTGTGCAGGGCTCCTGAACCCCAGCATGGTGTGTGTGGGGGGGAGAACACCCCAAAACCCACCCGGTCCCACCTTGTGGGAACATCCAGAACGCCCCATCCCTGGGGCATCAGCACCAGCCCCTGCCAGGACAGTGCCCAGGCTCTGTGAGAGCTCCCGAACCCCAGCACGGTGTGTGTGGGGGGGAGAACACCCCAAAAACCCTCTGGTCCCACCTTGTGGGAAGCCCCAGAACGCCCCATCCCCGGGGCATCAGCACCAGCTGCTGCTGCCACACGGGAAGCCAGCCCCTGCCAGGACAGTGCCCAGGCTCTGTGCAGAGCTCCCAAACCCCAGCACGGTGTGTGTGTGGGGGAGAACACCCCAAAACCCACCCGGTCCCACCCTGTGGGAAGCCCCAGAACGCCCCATTCCTGGGGCATCAGCACCAGCCCCTGCCAGGACAGTCCCCAGGCTCTGTGAGAGCTCCCGAGTCCCAGCATGATGTGTGGGGGGAGAACACCCCAAAACCCGTCCGGTCCCACCTTGTGGGAACCCCCAGAACGCCCCATCCCCGGGGCATCAGCACCAGCCCCTGCCAGGTCAGTGCCCAGGCTCTGTGAGAGCTCCCGAGCCCCAGCACAGTGTGTGTGGGGGAGAACACCCCAAAACCCACCCGGTCCCACCCTGTGGGAACCCCCAGAACGCCCCATCCCTGGGGCATCAGCACCAGCCCCTGCCAGGACAGTCCCTAGGATCTGTGAGAGCTCCCGAACCCCAGCATGGTGTGTGGGAGAACACCCCAAAAACCCTCTGATCCCACCTTGTGGGAACATCCAGAACGCCCCATCCCTGGGGCATCAGCACCAGCCCCTGCCAGGACAGTCCCCAGGCTCTGTGCAGGGCTCCCAAACCCCAGCATGGTGTGTGGGGGGGGAGAACACCCCAAAACCCATCCTGTCCCACCCTGTGGGAAGCCCCAGCGCCCCGTCCCACCTTGTGCTTCATGGTGACCGAGTCCCAGGACATGTCGATGCTCTTGATGGGCCCGAAGGGGGCGAAGGCCTGGCGGATGGTGTCCTCGCCCAGCTCGTAGTAGATGGAGCCCACGTAGACCCGGCACATGATGGCCAGTGCCCGCTGCCTCTGAGCCGCCATCTGTAGCGAGACAAGGGCTGCCCGGTCAGGGCGGGGGCACCGGGACCCCCTGACCCCCCCCTGCCCTCCCGGCACCACCCCGGCACAGCTCCGGCCGCTGCAGCTCGGCCACACCGCGGCCACAAGGGGGGAGTTCCCTGCCCGCTGACCAGGGGCTGGAGCGGATCCGCCCGGGTCACTCTGGGGCACGGCTGATCAGCCCTGGGCACCACTGGGGCACCACTGGGCAGGACTGGGGCACCACTGGGGTAGGACTGGATCAGTCCTGGGCACAACTGGGGCAGGACTGGGGCAGGACTGATCAGTCCTGGGCAGGACTGGGGCAGGACTGGATCAGTCACAGGGCAGGACTGGATCAGTCCTGGGCACGACTGGGGCAGGACTGGATCAGTCACAGGGCAGGACTGGATCAGTCCTGGGCACGACTGGGGCAGGACTGGATCAGTCACAGGGCAGGACTGGATCAGTCCTGGGCAGGACTGGGGCACCACTGGGGCAGGACTGGATCAGTCCTGGGCACGACTGGGGCACCACTGGGGCAGGACTGGGGCACGACTGGATCAGTCACAGGGCAGGACTGGGGCAGTCACAGGGCAGGACTGGGGCAGGACTGGATCAGTCCCAGGACAGGACTGGATCAATCCAGCTCAGTCCCAGGGCAGGACTGGATCAGTCCCAGGGCACAACTGGATCAATCCCAGGACAGGACTGGGGCAGGATTGGATCAATCCAGCTCAGTCCTGGATCAATCCAGCTCAGTCCCAGGGCACAACTGGATCAGTCCCAGGGCAGGACTGGATCAACCCAGCTCAGTCCCAGGGCAGGAGCAGATAAAGTCCAGCTCGGTCCCAGGGCAGGAGTGGATCAATCCAGCTCAGTCCTGGATCAACCCAGCTCAGTCCTGGATCAATCCAGCTCAGTCCCAGGGCAGGAGCAGATAAAGTCCAGCTCAGTCCCAGGGCAGGAGTGGATCAAGTCCAGCTCACTCCCAGAATAAAGCCCGGCTCAGGAGCAGCTCAAGCCCGGCTCACACACATCTCCAGCCCCACTGGTGGGGTGTCCCCCCAGCCTGATCACATCTCCAGAGGAGGGAATCCCTTCCCCTGCCCTTCCAGGCAGCAAAGGGCTCAGCTCTGGGCTCTGCCCTCCCACTCCCCCCACAGAGATCCAGCCTCACCCCCACCCCCCGCAGCGAAGGGGCTGGGATTTGGGATTGGGAACCTCCTCCCTGCTCCCTCCAGCCACCCCACCCCGACACTCCGAGATCCAGCACTGGGCACCTCTTCCCCCAGCACCGGGCAGCTCTTCCCCCAGCACTGGGCACCACTTCCCCCAGCACCGGGCACCTCTTCCCCCAGCACTGGGCACCACTCCCACGGCTCGGTGGGGTCCTGGGAAGGGTGTGGTGCCAGCTCTCAGCCCTGCCTGGCAGCCCCAAGGCCGGGGTGCTGCTCGGAGGGGCTCTGTGCTACCGGCCCCTAAACCTGCCCGGGCCCCCCCTGCCTGCCAGACAGAGCAGCCAGCCCTCACGGCACGGACCCCAAAAGCAGGGACCCCAAAAGCAGGGACCCCAAAGCAGGGCACGGCGTGTCCCTTGGGGCTGGCACCCCCAGGGCAGCTCTGGAGCTGCTGCTGCTGCCCAGGGACGTGCCCAGGTCTGGGAATGGGGCTGGATCGGGGCTCTGGATCAGCCACTGCCTGTGTGTGTGGGGATGGCTCTGGGACAGGGGGACACCCCGGGCAGGGAAGGGCTGGAGCAGGGCATGTAGTGATGCCTCTGGCTCTGCCCCACACCCCCGGGCAGGGAGGGGCTCTGGGGGTGCCTCTGGCCCTGCCCCACACCCCCGGGCAGAGAGGGGCTCTGGGGGTGCCTCTGGCTCTGCCCCACACCCCCGGGCAGAGAGGGGCTCTGGGGGTGCCTCTGGCCCTGCCCCACACCCCCGACGGAGCTCAGAGCACCCCCTCCCTTCCCCACCGCCCCCGGGGGCAGGGGGGCTGCAAACAGGGACCTCTCAGGGATGATTTTTGGGGTGCCCTAAGGAGCACGGGGGCTCTGCCATGTCTGGGGAGCCCCCAGGGCAGAGGGGCTGCACTCAGGGCCTTCAGGAGGAAGATTTTTGGGATGCCTGAACAAGCACGGGAGCTCTGCCGTGTCTGGGGACCCCTGGATTGGAGGGGCTGCAACCAGGGCCCTCACAAGGCTGATTTTTGGGGTGCTGTAAAGGGCACAGGAGCTCTGCCATGTCTGGGGACCCCCCAGGGCAGAGGGGCTGCACTCAGGGCCTTCAGGAGGACGATTTTTGGGGTGCCTTAACAAGCATGGGAGCTCTGCCGTGTCTGGGGACCCCTGGATTGGAGGGGCTGCAGCCAGGGCCCTCACAAGGTTGATTTTTGGGGTGCTGTAAAGGGCACGGGAGCTCTGCCATGTCTGGGGACCCCTGGGGCAAAGGGGCTCCAACCAGGGCCCTCACAAGGCTGATTTTTGGGGGGCTGTAAAGGGCACAGGAGCTCTGCCGTGTCTGGGGACCCCTGGATTGGAGGGGCTGCAACCAGGGCCCCCACAAGGCTGATTTTTGGGGTGCTGTAAAGGGCACAGGAGCTCTGCCATGTCTGGGGACCCCCGGGGCAAAGGGGTTGCAACCAGGGACTTCTCCAGCAGGTTTTTGGGGGGCACAAAAGCTCTGCCCTGTCTGGATTGAAGGGGTTGCACTCAGGGACTTCAGAGGATGGTTTTTGGGATGCCTCAACAATCACAGGAGCTCTGCTGCATCTGGGGAACCCTGGCTTGAAGGGTCTGCACTCAGGACCTTCCCAAGGATGATTTTTGGGGTGCCCTGCCCTGTCTGAGGACCCCGGGGGCACAGGGGCTGCACTCAGGGCCTTCCCAAGGGTGATTTTTGGGGTGCCCTGCCCTGTCTGAGGACCCCAGGGGCACAGGGGCTGCACTCAGGGCCTTCCCAAGGATGATTTTTGGGGTGCCCTGCCCTGTCTGAGGACCCTGGGGGCAGAGGGGCTGCACTCAGGGCCTTCAGGAGGATGATTTTTGGGGTGCCCTGCCCTGTCTGAGGACCCTGGGGGCACAGGGGCTGCACTCAGGGCCTTCAGGAGGATGATTTTTGGGGTGCCCTGCCCCGTCTGAGGACCCTGGGGCACAGGGGCTGCACTCAGGGCCTTCAGGAGGATGATTTTTGGGGTGCCCTGCCCTGTCTGAGGACCCTGGGGGCAAAGGGGCTGCACTCAGGGCCTGCCCAAGGGTGATTTTTGGGGTGCCCTGCCCTGTCTGAGGACCCTGGGGGCACAGGGGCTGCACTCAGGGCCTGCCCAAGGGTGATTTTTGGGGTGCCCTGCCCTGTCTGAGGACCCCAGGGGCAGAGGGGCTGCACTCAGGGCCTGCCCAAGGGTGATTTTTGGGGTGCCCTGCCCTGTCTGAGGACCCCAGGGGCACAGGGGCTGCACTCAGGGCCTTCCCAAGGGTGATTTTTGGGGTGCCCTGCCCTGTCTGAGGACCCCAGGGGCACAGGGGCTGCACTCAGGGCCTTCAGGAGGATGATTTTTGGGGTGCCCTGCCCTGTCTGAGGACCCTGGGGCACAGGGGCTGCACTCAGGGCCTTCAGGAGGATGATTTTCTGCCCGGGGCTGTGCAGCCCGAGGGGAAGGAGGGCTCCCCTGGCACAGCCACCCCCAGGGCACAGACTGTGCCTGAGGGAACAAACTGGGGGTTCAGCTCCTGACACTGCACACAGGACACTGCAAACAGGGATGGCCTCACCCTGGGCTGCCTTTGGGGGACATTAACCCCACACTCTGCTCCAGGGGTGACATTAACCCCATACTCTGCTGAGGTGGCATTAAAACCCCAGCTGCTGCTCCTGAGGTGGCATTAAAACCCCATACTCTGCTCCTGAGGTGACATTAACCCCATACTCTGCCCCTGAGGTGACATTAACCCCACACTCTGCTCCAGAGGTGACATTAACCCCACACTCTGCTCCTGAGGTGACATTAAAACCCCAGCTGCTGCTCCTGAGGTGACATTAAAACCCCAGCTGCTGCTCCTGAGGTGACATTAAAACCCCAGTTGCTGCTCCTGGGGTGACATTAACCCCATACTCTGCTCCAGGGGTGACATTAACCCCACACTCTGCTCCTGAGGTGACATTAACCCCACACTCTGCTCCTGGGGTGACATTAACCCCACACTCTGCCCCTGAGGTGACATTAACCCCATACTCTGCTCCTGAGGTGGCATTAACCCCATACTCTGCTCCAGGGGTGACATTAACCCCATACTCTGCTCCAGGGGTGACATTAACCCCACACTCTGCTCCAGGGGTGACATTAACCCCATACTCTGCTCCTGAGGTGGCATTAACCCCATACTCTCCCCCTGAGGTGATATTAACCCCACACTCTGCTCCTGAGGTGAATTAACCCCATACTCTGCTCCAGGGGTGACATTAACCCCACACTCTGCTCCTGAGGTGACATTAACCCCATACTCTGCTCCTGAGGTGACATTAACCCCATACTCTGCTCCTGAGGTGAATTAACCCCATACTCTGCTCCTGAGGTGAATTAACCCCATACTCTGCTCCAGGGGTGACATTAACCCCATACTCTGCTCCAGGGGTGACATTAACCCCACACTCTGCTCCTGAGGTGACATTAACCCCATACTCTGCTCCTGAGGTGACATTAAAACCCCATACTCTGCTCCTGAGGTGACATTAAAACCCCAGCTGCTGCTCCTGAGGTGACATTAAAACCCCAGTTGCTGCTCCTGGGGTGACATTAACCCCATACTCTGCTCCAGGGGTGACATTAACCCCATACTCTGCTCCTGAGGTGACATTAACCCCATACTCTGCTCCAGGGGTGACATTAACCCCATACTCTGCTCCTGAGGTGACATTAACCCCATACTCTGCTCCAGGGGTGACATTAACCCCATACTCTGCTCCAGGGGTGACATTAACCCCATACTCTGCTCCTGAGGTGACATTAACCCCATACTCTGCTCCAGGGGTGACATTAACCCCACACTCTGCTCCTGAGGTGAATTAACCCCACACTCTGCTCCTGAGGTGACATTAACCCCACACTCTGCTCCTGAGGTGACATTAACCCCACACTCTGCTCCTGAGGTGACATTAACCCCACACTCTGCTCCTGAGGTGACATTAACCCCATACTCTGCTCCTGAGGTGACAGTAACCCCACACTCTGCTCCTGAGGTGGCATTAACCCCATACTCTGCCCCTGAGGTGACATTAACCCCACACTCTGCTCCTGAGGTGAATTAACCCCACACTCTGCTCCTGAGGTGAATTAACCCCATACTCTGCTCCTGAGGTGACATTAACCCCATACTCTGCTCCTGAGGTGACATTAACCCCATACTCTGCTCCTGAGGTGACATTAACCCCATACTCTGCTCCTGAGGTGACATTAACCCCACACTCTGCTCCTGAGGTGACAGTAACCCCACACTCTGCTCCAGGGGTGACATTAACCCCATACTCTGCTCCTGAGGTGACAGTAACCCCATACTCTGCTCCTGAGGTGACATTAACCCCACACTCTGCAGGAGGAAACCCCCCCTTACCCCAAAGGGACCCTAAAGACCAGGTGGGGAAGTGAAGAGGACTGGGATTTTCAGACATGGGGAGGAATTCCTTCCCAGAAAGGGCTGTGGGGCACTGAAGGGGCTGCCCAGGGAGGAGGAGGAGGAGAAGCCCCATCCCTGGGATGCCTGGATGTGGCACTCAGTGCTCTGGGCTGGGCACAAGGGTGGGCTCCATGACCTCAGAGGGCTTTTCCAACCCCAGTGATCCCGGGATTTCGGACCTGCAAGGGGCAGGCCTGGGGTGTCTGTGGAGCCTGCAGGAGGGGGGTGATGCCCTGAGCTCAGCACAGGTCGGAGTCAGGGACTCCTGCCCTCAAACCTCCCTGCTCTCACCGTCCCACAGAGCTGGTTTTGCTCTTTCTCCTCCTAAAACCCGAGCTCAGGCCCCTGCAGCCTCGGCCAGGCAGCAGCTCCCAGCTGTGTGATGCTGCCCTGAGGGCACCTGGGGGGTTGTTTTAAGGACAGGCCAAACCAGCACCCTGGGTGTGCTCCTCTAACCACAGCAGGGGATGCACAACCCTCACACCGACTGTGACACCACGAGCCAGGGAAGGGGAAGGGAGGGGGAACCCTGTGCTGTGCCAGGAGGGAGGACACTGAGCCCACGGGGACAGAGGGCTCAGGCTGTGCTGCCTCCCCAGGGGGACTGGGGACACAGCTGGTCACGGGAAGGGTCTGCACAGAGACTGTCTGTGCGTTCCCAGTGGGCTCTGGGAGGAAGCAGCTCTGGAGGAAGGGGTGTCCTGACTGCTCTGACCTGCACCAGGGCCCAGTCCCCAACTCCTGCCCCTGGGCCGTGCCCAGCAGCAGCCTCTGACTCCCTGAAGGAGGAATGCCTGAGGAAAAGGGCTCACAGCCTGTGCCCTGGGGACAAGGAGCCATTAACCCTCTCCTGTGGCCCTGCCTGGGCCGTGCCCAGCCGGGAAGGACGAGCCAACCCCCAAAGTGCTGCAGTCCTGCTGTGGGGCAGCAGCCCCACGGACAGGGGGCACTCCTGGGCACGAGGGCTCAGACACCAGCTCTGCCAGATCCATCCAGCCCGTTCCAAACTCGCCCCCTGCCCAGAACACCCCCTCTGGCTCCCCGCTGCCACACCGCCCGCTGCCAAGGGAGGGAGAGCAGGGATGCCCCCTCGGTGCCCTCCTGCCCCGGGGCACGGACCCCCGGCTGCTCTGACCCCAGGCACAGGCCCCGGCGAGAGGGGGGAGGCATTCACAAAGGGATTTACAGCTGAGGAGTCACAGGGCACTTTGTCCTCTAGGAGAGAAAGGAGGGCACGGATCACCCCGGGTCATTCCTTCGCTCCCTCAGCTCCTCGTGGCCTCTGGTTAGCGCCGGCCCGGAGGAGGGCGGGGGTTCCCTGGGCATTCCTGGGGTTCTGCCCCCTCCGTTCCTGCTTCTGCTGCACTGGGAAGGTGCCACAGGAAGGAGAGAGTGGCCCCTGGGCCACGGCCCGCTCTGCCCTCCCCGGCCCCGCTGGGAGGCCGTTCCACACCAAGTCGCCCCTCCGTGCGTTACCTTGGCCGTTAGTTTTAGGTCGGGGACCTCAGAACTGCAGCGTCCCTAGAAATGCAGCTCCCACCATGGCAGGGGTTGTGTGTTCAGAACTGGTGGAAATCTAAAGCTGTCTGTGCCCCCGAGTGCCAGTGTCCCCGCAGACTGCACCAGCCTGGGGTCTTCTCGGGGCAGGGACACCTCGCTCTGCTCCGGGGCGTGTCCGGCACGGGTGGGGAGGTGGGACAAGAGCACTGGCACCACTAGGAACGTCCCCACGCTAGGCCCTGACTAAGACAATGCCCCAGAAGAAGTGAATATGTCTATTGACCGATTGTAAAGGTGAGAGAGGATCTCCAAAGCCCATTGTCACTGCTGCCATCTGAAAGACAGTAAAGACAGAGTTCAGTCTGTTGGAGCTGAGCATTACTGAGGCTGTCGCACAAACTCGAGCAGGGCGGCGCAGGGGCACCTGCGGAGAGGCCTCTCCTTCCTCGGCCCTCGCTGCCCCAGGACTGTCCGAGCCCGGGCTGGGCTCTGCTGCTGCCACTGCCTGGGGAAGCAGGGTGGGATCCCAGGGGGGACTCAAGGCAATAGAGACCTCTGCAACCGCCGGCGTCGGTTCACCCCCGGCCTTTAGAGGAGCCCCTGAGCTAGAGCAGCCCCTCAGAACCAGGCACGGCCCCGAGCGGCCTCGGAGCACATCCGCGGGGAGTCCTCGGGCAGAGCTGTGTCAGTCGGGGCTCCCTGACCCGGAGTGAAGGCGGCCAGACGTGTTCCAGAAGCCTCTGAAGGAGGGGAGGTTAAACCCCAGGTAAGGGTTCTCCTGGCACGGGCATTCCAGCGGGAGCGGGAACGGCCAGCGGAACCTCTCCGGGACTGAGAGAGAGCACCTGAGTGCAGGGGAGGGAAAGGGGGCAGGGCTGGGACACGGGCAGGGGGCACAGGGACCCTCCCTCGAGCACAGGACGCGGTGACAGGACACTGTTCCCAGGATCCCCTCCGGCTTCACCACCTCAACGAGCGGGAAGTGAGGCCCGGGGCGGAGCCTCTGGCCCCTCGTACCTCAGCAAGGGCCATCGACAGGGGAGGAACCCACCATCTCCTCCCTCTGGGGGCAACTGGAGCAGGTGGGGGGGCCCTGGCGAGCTGCAGGCTCGGGGCTGTGCAGGCTCGGGGCTGTGCTCTGGTTCCGAGGGCCCTGAGGACTCCACGGTGTCGGGGGGAGCACGAGGCGGGGGGCTCGGCCCGGGGGGGCCCTCACCTGCAGGTTGGTGAGCTGCTGCTGCTGGTGGGCGATGGTTTGCTTCACCAGCACGCTCTTGATGCTCTGCTCCATCGCGTACTTCTTGGCCTGCGGGGAAACGGGGCGGCTGTGGGGGCCGGGGCGGCTCCTGCACCCACTGCTGGGGGCACAGAGCCCGACAGGGACCGGCCCCCAGCGCTGCTGGCAGCTCCCCACAGCCTGAGGCCAGAGCCTGACACCCTGGGGCCAGCTCCCCACAGCCTGGGGCCAAATCCTGACACCCTGGAGCCAGAGCCTGACACCCTGGAGCCAGCTCCCCACAGCCTGGGGGTTCAGATCCTGACACCCTGGAGCCAGCTCCCCACAGCCTGGGGCCAGAGCCTGACACCCTGGAGCCAGATCCTCACAGCCTGGGGCCAGTTCCCCACAGCCTGGGGGTTCAGATCCTGACACCCTGGGGCCAGCTCCCCACAGCCTGGGGTCAAATCCTGAC
Organism: Manacus candei; assembly: GCF_025592945.1. Lineage (NCBI taxonomy): Eukaryota > Metazoa > Chordata > Aves > Passeriformes > Pipridae > Manacus > Manacus candei. The sequence goes on from NW_026138346.1 coordinate 51,660, forward strand.
ACCCTGGAGCCAGCTCCCCACAGCCTGGGGCCAGAGCCTGACACCCTGAAGCCAGATCCTAACACCCTGGAGCCAGCTCCCCACAGCCTGGGGCCAGAGCCTCACAGCCTGGAGCCAGAGCCTGACACCCTGGAGCCAGCTCCCCACAGCCTGGGGCCAGATCCTGACACCCTGGAGCCAGATCCTGACACCCTGGAGCCAGATCCTCACAGCCTGGAGGCAGCTCCCCACACCCCAGAGCTGGCTCCCCACACCCTGAAACCAGCTCCCCACACTCCAGAGCCAGCTCCCCACAGCCTGGAGCCAGCTCCCCACACTCTAGAACCAGCTCCCCACACTCTAGAACCAGCTCCCCACACTCTGGAGTCAGCTCCCCACACTCCAGAGCCAGCTCCCCACACTCCAGAGCCAGCTCCCCACACTCTAGAACCAGCTCCCCACACCCTGGAGCCAGCTCCCCACACTCTATAACCAGCTCCCCACACTCTATAACCAGCTCCCCACACTCTGGAGCCAGCTCCCCACACTCCAGAGCCAGCTCCCCACACTCTATAACCAGCTCCACACACTCTATAACCAGCTCCCCACACTCCAGATCCAGCTCCCCACACTCCAGAGCCAGCTCCCCACACTCCAGAGCCAGCTCCCCACACTCCAGAGCCAGCTCCCCACACCCTGGAGCCAGCTCCCCACACCCTGCAGCCGGCTCCCCACACTCCAGAGCCAGCTCCCCACACTCTAGAACCAGCTCCCCACACTCTGGAGCCAGCTCCCCACACTCTATAACCAGCTCCCCACACTCTAGAACCAGCTCCCCACACTCTAGAACCAGCTCCCCACACTCTAGAACCAGCTCCCCACACTCCAGAGCCAGCTCCCCACACTCTGGAGTCAGCTCCCCACACTCTGGAGCCAGCTCCCCACACTCTATAACCAGCTCCCCACACCTCAGAACCAGCTCCACACTCCAGATCCAGCTCCCCACACTTTGGAGCCAGCTCCCCACACCCCAGAGCCAGCTCCCCACACTCTATAACCAGCTCCCCACACTCTATAACCAGCTCCCCACACCCCAGAGCCAGCTCCCCACACTCCAGAGCCAGCTCCCCACACCCTGGAGCCGGGACAGGCGGGCTGGGAGCCCGGGGACCCTCATGCACTGGTTTCACTGTCCCTCCTCCCCCCATGTCCCACCCCAGCCCCTTACCTGCGGGCCCAGGGTGGGACACGGCTCCTCCAGGGCTCTGCTCCCAGGGAGCGGCTGCACAGAGAAGGGAAGGGCCTCCACCCCACCCCAGACACCCCTGCACTGGGATCTGCTCCCTCAGCACGCCTGGATTGCTCTGGATCTGCTCCCTGAACATCCCAGCTCTCCCCTCTGGACCTGCTCCCTGAACATCCCAGCCCTGGATCTGCTCCCTGAACATCCCAGCTCTGCCCTGGATCTGCTCCCTGAACATCCCAGCTCTGCCCTGGATCTGCTCCCTGAACATCCCAGCTCTGCCCTGGATCTGCTCCAGGAACATCCCAACTCCCCTCTGGACCTGCTCCCTGAACATCCCAGCCCTGGATCTGCTCCCTGAACATCCCAGCTCTGCCCTGGATCTGCTCCAGGAACATCTCAACTCCCCTCTGGATCTGCTCCCTGAACATCCCAGCCCTGGATCTGCTCCCTGAACATCCCAGCTCTGCCCTGGATCTGCTCCCTGAACATCCCTGGGACAGCAGGGGCACATCCACATGGATTCTCCCTGGAATAGAGCTCTCCCCACATGGATTCTGTCCAGGACAGAGCTCTTCCCACATGGATTCTCCCCAGGATAGAGCTCTTCCCACATGGATTCTGTCCAGGACAGAGCTCTTCCCACATGGATTCTCCCAGGATAGAGCTCTTCCCACATGGATTCTCCTCAGGATAGAGCTCTTCCCACATGGATTCTCCCTAGGATAGGGGAACACAGATATTCTGGGATATGAGGGAACACAGATATTCTGGGATATGAGGGAACACAGATATCCTGGGATATAACACAGATATTCTGGGATAGAAGGGAACACATATATTCTGGGATTTGAGGGAACACAGACATTCTGGGATAGAAGGGAACACAGACATTCTGGGATAGAAGGGAACACAGACATTCTGGGATAGAAGGGAATACAGATATTCTGGGATATATATTCTGGGATAGAAGGGAACACAGACATTCTGGGCTCTGGAGCAGACCCCAATCCCAGCCCTGGTTGCTCCCCTGTGGCACTCACACACTGTCCCTGACTCACTCTCCTGATCCTATTCCTTCCCTGACCTAAACCCACTCTCCCAACCCCTCCAGTGAACCCCAAAACCATCCCTGAGCCCCAGAGCAGGACCAGCAATCCCTGGGCACAGCCAGGAGGGCCCCGATCCCACCCCAATCCCTGTTCCCTTCGGCCCCAGGGGTGGCAGAGGCTCCTCAAACCCAGCCAACAGCCCCCCCAGAGCAGACAAATCCTATCCCTGGATTTACTCACCTTCTGGAGAGCCTCCTGCTGCTCTGGGGTGAGGGGGGGCAGCCCCAGCTTGGCCGCCGTGCTCTGCCCGTTCTCCATCTTGATGGACTCCGTCCCCTGAGGAACCACAGAACAGGTTGGGTTGGAAAGGACCTCCAGGATCATCAAGTCCAACCCCTGATCCAACTCCAGTTCCTAGATCATGGCACTGATGCCACATCCAATCTCTTTTTAAAAAACCCAGGGATGGTGAATCCACCACCTCTCTGGGCAGCCCATTCCAATGCCTGATCACTCTCTCTCTGTAAAGAATTTTCTCCTGATATCCAACTTAAACCTCCCCTGGCAGAGCTTGAGCCCATGTCCCCTTGTCATAGAATCACAGAATAGAATCATAGAATCGTTTGGGTTGGAAGAGACCTTCGAGATCATGGAGTCCAGCCCTTGGTCCAAATCCAGTCCAATTCCTAGATCATGGCACTGATGCCACGTCCAATCTCTTTTTAAAAAACCCCAGGGATGGTGAATCCACCACCTCTCTGGGCAGCCCATTCCAATGCCTGATCACTCTCTCTGCAAAGAATTTTCTCCTCATATCCAACCTAAACCTCCCCTGGCAGAGCTTGAGCCCATGTCCCCTTGCCATAGAATCACAGAATCACAGAATCGTTTGGGTTGGAAGAGACCTCCGAGATCATGGAGTCCAGCCCTTGGTCCAAGTCCAGTCCAATTCCTAGATCATGGCACTCAGGGCCACCTCCAGGGATGGTGAATCCACCACCTCTCTGGGCAGCCCATTCCAATGCCTGATCACTCTCTCTGTAAAGAATTTTCTCCTGATATCCAACTTAAACCTCCCCTGGCAGAGCTTGAGCCCATGTCCCCTTGTCCTGTTGTTGGTTGCCTGGGAGAAGAGACCAACCCCCGCCTGGCTACAACCTCCCTTCAGGGAGTTGTAGAGAGTGAGGAGGTCACCTCTGAGCCTCCTCTTCTCCAGGTTAAACAACCCTCAGCCTCTCCTCACAGCACTTGTGCTCCAGTCCCTTCCCCAGCCTCGTTGCTCTCCTCTGCTCCTGCTCCAGCCCCTCCATGTCCTTCCTGAGCTGAGGGCCCAGAGCTGAACACAATACTCAAGGTGTGGCCTCACCAAAGCAGAGTACAGGGGCAGGATCACTGCCCTGCTCCTGCTGGCCACACTGCTCCTGAGCCAGGCCAGGATCCATTGGCCTTCTTGGCCACCTGGGACACAAAGTGCTCCTGGGAAACTGTCCCCAGGGGCAGGGACCCGGCCCTGCCTCCCCAGAGCCCAGAGCACCTCGGGTCAGGATGTCCCAGCTGGATAAAAACCCTCCCCAAACCCGCTGGTGAGTCGGGGAAAGCAGCTCGTGTTCCCCTCTGTCCCTGTGGGAAGAGCCATCCCAGCAATCCCACAAACTGTTGGGTGTGTTGGGCACTCAGAGCTCCCCAAGCACCACGTTTTCAGGGATCAGGTAGTGGGATAACCCCACTCCTGGCTCACATCCCTGTGGGAAGAGCCATCCCAGCAATCCCACAGACTGTTGGGTGTGTTGGGCACTCAGAGCTCCCCAAGCACCACGTTTTCAGGGATCAGGCACTGGGATAACCCCATTCCTGGCTCACACCATCCCTGTGGGAAGAGCCATCCCAGCAATCCCACAGACTGTTGGGCACTCACAGAGCTCCCCAAGCACCAGGTTTTTAGGATCAGGCAGTGGGATAACCCCCATTCCTGGTTTACATCCCTGTGGGAAGAGCCATCCCAGCAATCCCACAAACTGTGGGTGTGTTGGGCACTCACAGAGCTCCCCAAGCACCACATTTCCAGGGATCAGGCAGTGGGATAACCCCACTCCTGGCTCACATCCCTGTGGGAAGAGCCATCCCAGCAATCCCACAGACTGTTGGGCACTCAGAGCTCCCCAAGCACCACGTTTCCAGGGATCAGGCACTGGGATAACCCCACTCCTGGCTCACATCCCTGTGGGAAGAGCCATCCCAGCAATCCCACAAACTGTGGGTGTGTTGGGCACTCACAGAGCTCCCCAAGCACCACGTTTCCAGGGATCAGGCAGTGGGATAACCCCACTCCTGGCTCACATCCCTGTGGGAAGAGCCATCCCAGCAATCCCACAGACTGTTGGGCACTCAGAGCTCCCCAAGCACCACGTTTTCAGGATCAGGCACTGGGATAACCCCACTCCTGGTTCACACCATCCCTGTGGGAAGAGCCATCCCAGCAATCCCACAAACTGTGGGTGTGCTGGGCACTCAGAGTTCACGTTTTCAGGATCAGGCACTGGGATAACCCCATTCCTGGCTCACATCCCTGTGGGAAGAGCCATCCCAGCAATCCCACAGACTGTGGGTATGTTGGGCACTCCCAGAGCTCCCCAAGCACCACGTTTCCAGGGATCAGGCACTGGGATAACCCCACTCCTGGCTCACACCAACAGCTCCAATTCCATGTCCCCAGCCACGCTCCCCTCCCTCCCGGCTCCGCCACTCCCACTTTTCCAAGTGCCCTTTTCGGATCCTCCTCTGACACTTTCCCAAACCCCAGACCCGTGGAATGGTTTGGAAGCACCTCAAAGCACCTCCCACTGCCCCAGGCTGCTCCAACCCGGCCTTGGACACTCCCAGGGATCCAGGGGCAGGCAGAGCTCCCCTTCCCTTCCCACCCCGCCCATCCCGGGATCCTGGGACAGATCCCCAATCCTGGGACAGATCCCCAATCCTGGGACAGATCCCCAATCCTGGGATAGATCCCCAATCCTGGGACAGATCCCCAACCCTGGGATACATCCCCAATCCTGGGACAGATCCCCAATCCTGGGATACAGCCCCAATCCTGGGATACAGCCCCAATCCTGGGATACAGCCCCAATCCTGGGACAGATCCCCAATCCTGGGATAGATCCCCAATCCTGGGACAGATCCCCAATCCTGGGATACATCCCCAATCCTGGGATACATCCCCAACCCTGGGACAGATCCCCAATCCTGGGACAGATCCCCAATCCTGGGATAGATCCCCAATCCTGGGATAGATCCCCAATCCTGGGATACAGCCCCAATCCTGGGACAGATCCCCAATCCTGGGATAGATCCCCAATCCTGGGATACAGCCCCAATCCTGGGACAGATCCCCAATCCTGGGACAGATCCCCAATCCTGGGACAGATCCCCAATCCTGGGATACATCCCCAATGCTGGGACAGATCCCCAATCCTGGGATACATCCCCAATGCTGGGACAGATCCCCAATCCTGGGATACAGCCCCAATCCTGGGACAGATCCCCAATCCTGGGACAGATCCCCAATCCTGGGACAGATCCCCAATCCTGGGATACATCCCCAATGCTGGGACAGATCCCCAATCCTGGGATACATCCCCAATGCTGGGACAGATCCCCAATCCTGGGATACATCCCCAATCCTGGGATACATCCCCAATCCTGGGATACATCCCCAATCCTGGGATACATCCCCAATCCTGGGATACATCCCCAATCCTGGGACAGATCCCCAATCCCAGGATACATCCCCAATGCTGGGACAGATCCCCAATCCTGGGATACATCCCCAATCCTGGGATACATCCCCAATCCTGGGATACATCCCCAATCCTGGGACAGATCCCCAATCCTGGGATACATCCCCAATGCTGGGACAGATCCCCAATCCTGGGATACATCCCCAATGCTGGGACAGATCCCCAATCCTGGGATACATCCCCAATCCTGGGATACATCCCCAATCCTGGGATACATCCCCAATCCTGGGACAGATCCCCAATCCCAGGATACATCCCCAATCCTGGCTCTGATCCCCAATCCCGGGACAGATCCCCAATCCTGGCTCTGTTTTACAGGAGCAGGGAGACTCCAGGATCTGTGCAGCCCCCAGTTCCCCATGGGAGCCTTTCCCAGGATCAGTGACCACGGGGCAGACACAAATCCCTGCTCTCCAGGTGCCTGAGCAGCCCCCAGAGCTGCAGGTCCTTCCCTGACCCCTCCATAAATCCATGGAGCACCGGGATGAGGGAACAGCAGGGAGCTGACAGGGAGCAGAGGGGGCTGGGACTGCAAACTGGGGAGCTCCGGAGCACAAAACCCACAAATCCACGGGCCAACCCCAAACTGGAAATGGGATCACATTCCCTGTTCCCTCCAGCTTTAAACCCCCCAGTTATCCCAGTCCAGGGGCTGTGGGAACTGGGAGGAGAGGAGCAGATGGAGGGCTGACAGATGGAACCCCCCACAAGGGAACAGCCACTCCCTGGATCCTAACCCGCTGGGATCCCCCAAAATCCAGCCCCTGAGTGCTGGGCAGTGTAATTCCCAGGGATCCAGGGGTCATCCACGGCTCCCACGGGAATTCCTCAGCACACAGCCCTTGGGAAGAACCCAGGAGTGATCCACAGCTCCCACAGAATTCCTCAGCACACAGCCCTTGGGAAGAACCCAGGAGTGATCCACGGCTCCCACAGAATTCCTCAACACACATCCCCTGGGAAGAACCCAGGGATCCAGGAGTGATCCACGGCTCCCACAGGAATTCCTCAGCACACATTCCCCAGGAAGAACCCAGGGCTGATCCACGGCTCCCACAAGAATTCCTCAGCACACAGCCCCTGGGAAGAACCCAGGAGTGATCCATGGCTCCCACAGAATTCCTCAACACACATTCCCCAGGAAGAACCCAGGAATCCAGGAGTGATCCAGGGATCCAGGAGTGATCCACAGCTCCCACAGGAATTCCTCAGCACACATCCCCAGGAAGAACCCAGGGTTGATCCACAGTTCCCAGAGAATTCCTCAGCACACATCCCTTGGGAAGAACCCACAGATCCAGGAGTGATCCAGGGATCCAGGAGTGATCCAGGGCTGATCCACAGCTCCCACAGAATTCCTCAGCACACATCCCTTGGGAAGAACCCAGGAGTGATCCACAGCTCCCACAGAATTCCTCACACATCCCCTGGGAAGAACCCAGGGATCCAGGGTTGATCCAGGGATCCAGGGTTGATCCAGGGATCCAGGGTTGATCCACAGTTCCCACAGAATTCCTCAGATCACATCCCCTGGGAAGAACCCAGGGATCCAGGAGTGATCCAGGGATCCAGGAGTGATCCATGGCTCCCACAGAATTCCTCAGCACACATCCCCAGGAAGAACCCAGGATGGATCCATGGCTCCCACAGAATTCCTCAACACACATTCCCCAGGAAGAACCCAGAGATCCAGGGCTGATCCAGGGATCCAGGAGTGATCCATGGCTCCCACAGAATTCCTCAGCACACATCCCCTGGGAAGAACCCAGGGATCCAGGGCTGATCCAGGGATCCAGGAGTGATCCATGGCTCCCACAGGAATTCCTCAGCACACATTCCCCAGGAAGAACCCAGGAGTGATCCACGGCTCCCACAAGAATTCCTCAGCACACATCCCCTGGGAAGAACCCAGGGCTGATCCATGGCTCCCACAGGAATTCCTCAGTACACATTCCCTGGGAAAAACCCAGAGATCCAGGGCTGATCCAGGGATCCAGGGGTGATCCAGGGCTGATCCACAGGTCCCACAGAATTCCTCAGCACACATCCCCAGGAAGAACCCAGGGCTGATCCATGGCTCCCACAGAATTCCTCAGCACACATCCCTGGGGAGAACCCAGGGATCCAGGGGTGATCCAGGGCTGATCCACAGCTCCCACAGAATTCCTCAGCACACATCCCCAGGAAGAACCCAGGGCTGATCCATGGCTCCCACAGAATTCCTCAGCACACATCCCTCCCCAAGGAGCGTTTTCCCAAGGAACACCCCCATTCCCTGTCCCTCCATGCTCCCTGGAGAGCATCCCCTGGAACAGCCAGAACACCCAATCCCGGGATTCCTGAGGCTGGAAAAGCCTCCAGCACCAGAGTCCAACCTGTGCCCAGTGCCCACCTCATCCCAGCCCAGGGCACTGGGTCCAGAATTCCCTGGACACCCCCCGGGATGGGACTGCACCAGCTCCCTGGGCAGCCCCTTCCAAGGCCTGAGCACCTTTCCATGAGGAAATTCCTCCCCAGCAGGGGAGTGTCCAGGAGAGGCCCTTCCTGGCGGATCCACCACGTCCTGTTTGTCCCTACAGACCACCCAGGCCCCGTGGATCCAGCTGGAACTCTGGGAGCCCCTCTGGGCACAGTGACCTTCACTGCTCCTCCAGCAACCCCTTGGAATGCTCCTTCCCACCTGGAGCAGCACTGCTGGCTCCTGCAGCCCCCGGAGCACGGGGCACACCCACGGGCTCTCCCTGCCCTCCCAGAGACAGGCAGGGATCAAATCCCCCCAAAACGGGGTGTTCCTGCAGCACCTCGGGAGCCAGAGGCTCCAGAATCCTGGAATCATGGAATGGTTGGGGTGGGAAGGGCCCTCAAAGCCCTGGGCAGGGACACCTCCTGCTCCAGCCTGGCCTTGGGCCCTTCCAGGGACAGGGTACGGGGTGTAACTGGATGAGATTTCAGATCCCTCCCATCCCAAACCGGGCTGGGATTCCGGGATTCCCTGACTGACCCTGCCAGGCTCCTCCCAGAGGGCACAGGCCAAGGGAATTCCACTGAGGCTCCTGATGGGGCAGGGAAGGACAGCCCAGCTGGGATTTAGGGATGCAGGAGGAGGAGAGGCACTGCCAGAGGAGCCCAGGGTGTGAGGGACAAGGGCTGATGATTTAGGGATGCAGGAGGAGCAGAGGCACTGGCAGAGGGGTGTGGGGTGTGAGGGAACAGGGGCTGATGATTTAGGGATGCAGGAGGAGGAGAGGCACTGGCAGAGGGGTGTGGGGTGTGAGGGAACAGGGGCTGATGATTTAGGGATGCAGGAGGAGCAGAGGCACTGCCAGAGGGGTGTGGGGTGTGAGGGAACAGGGGCTGATGATTTAGGGATGCAGGAGGAGGAGAGGCACTGCCAGAGGAGCCCAGGGTGTGAGGAACAAGGGCTGATGATTTAGGGATGCAGGAGGAGCAGAGGCACTGGCAGAGGAGCCCAGGGTGTGAGGGACAAGGGCTGATGATTTAGGGATGCAGGAGGAGCAGAGGCACTGGCAGAGGAGCCCAGGGTGTGAGGGACAAGGGCTGATGATTTAGGGATGCAGGAGGAGGAGAGGCACTGGCAGAGGGGTGTGAGGGAACAAGGGCTGACTGAGGGCCCTGCAGGGCACGGGCTGGATCAGCTCCAACAGGTGATTCCTCTGCCAACACCGACCCCGGGAACGGAGAGATCCCATGGGAATTCCAGGCACGATTCCCTGGGCCCTGCCCTGTCCCACAGCACAGACCTCTCCTGCCCAGAGCAGCAGCCCAGGAACGAGGAGCTGGTTCTGTTTCCTGAACTCCTCTGGATCAGGAGGAGAGAGGGAACGTGGGGAGTCTGGAATGGACCTTCCCTGCCCCTCACAAACCTCCAGGGAACTTCCCTCACCTGCTCCAGGCTGGGAGAACAGATCCCACAGCCAGCAGGGCTGAGCCTGGATCTCAGACAGCCACACACACCCCACGGGCTCCAGTCCTGACCCCCATTCCCAGCGTTCCCCTGGGAAACCTCCCAGTCCAGTGGATTAGGGACATGTGAGGCAGGAAACAAAGTGGGAGTGGTTTGTGTTCACCCCCCCGTTCACACCCGGGGATCCCCCAAAGGAATCCCAGGACACAGCGTTTGTTCAGGGACACAAATCAGCCCCCTGGAGCAAAGGCAGAGCAGCTCTGGAGTTGGAGCCGTTCCTCAGAGAAATCCCACGTTTTGGGAGGGAACACAGAGCCACCAACAAACCCCTGTGGGTCCCACCCAGCATTCCATGGGATGGGGGGATCCCCGGGCGTTCCCAGGCCCCTCCCCTGAGCACACAATTCCCAAGGAACCAGCCGAGCAGCCCCGGGGAAGCACTTCCACTGCTGGATTCCAGGGTGAATCCCGGGAAAACCACCGGCCACGGGAATCACCGTCCTCCTGCTCCCTCCCACCAGCGGCTCAGCCGGGGAAGGATCCAAACATCTGAAAACTCCCGGACATCTAAAACCGCCCCAGAACGCAGAGAGAACTCCTACGAACTCCATCCAGGCGGATTTGGGAACAGCGGGCCACAGGGGAGCGTTTAAACGACTGGATTTGGGAACAGTGGCCCAAAAGGAGCGCCAGGCGCGGCCCCTCGCAGAAAAATGGCCGGGGATCCCGCTCCCGTTCCCTGCAGATCCCCGGGATCCCGTTCCCTGCACACCCGGGGGATCCCCGTTCCCTGCACACCCCGGGATCCCGTTCCTTGCAGATCCCCGGGATCCCGTTCCCTGCACACCCCGAGGATCCCGTTCCCTGCACACCCCGGGATCCCGTTCCCTGCAGATCTCCAGGATCCCGTTCCCTGCACACCCTGGAATGCCCGTTCCCTGCAGTTCCCCGGGATCCCGTTCCCTGCACACCCCGGGGATCCCATTCCCTGCAGATCCCGGGGATCCCGTTCCCTGCAGATCCCGGGGATCCCGTTCCCTGCAGATCCCGGGGATCCCGTTCCCTGCACACCCCGGGGATCCCGTTCCTTGCAGATCCCGGGGATCCCGTTCCCTGCACACCCCTGGAACGCCCGTTCCCATTCCCTGCACACCCCGGGGATCCCGGTCCCGTTCCCTGCACACCCCGGGATCCCGTTCCCTGCACACCCCGGGGATCCCGTTCCCTGCACACCCCTGGAATGCCCGTTCCCGTTCCCTGCACACCCCGGGATCCCGTTCCCTGCACACCCCTGGGATCCCGTTCCCTGCACACCCAGGGATCCCGTTCCCTGCACACCCAGGGATCCCGTTCCCTGCACATCCCCAGAATCCCGTTCCCTGCACACCCCTGGAATGCCCGTTCCCGTTCCTTGCACACCCAGGGATCCCGTTCCCTGCACACCCCTGGAATGCCCGTTCCCATTCCCGTTCCCATTCCCGTTCCCGTTGGGGTGGTCGCCCAGGACCGGTGGAGGGAAGGAAGGAACCGGCACCCGCCCTTCACGGAGGGCGGCGGGCGGCGGCGCGGGGGCCCCGGCGCGGCGCAGACCCCTCTCTTCTTCTCCTCCCCCTGCCCTTCCCCTCAGGGCCCCTCAGAGCGCGGCGGCCCCGCCGCTCCCCCGCGGGCCCGGCCCGGGCGGGGAACCCTCGGCCGCCGCCTCGGCCGCGCCCCTTCGCTCTCCCGCCTCCCCATCCCGCTGCCCCGGCCCGCGGGGACCCCCGTGAGCCCCGCGGGGGCCCCCGAGGAGCCGCCCCGGCCCGGCCCGGCCCCGCCGCTCCCTCACCAGCGCCATCGGCGTTGTCGCCGCCATCTTGTCCTCCCCGGCTCCGCGCGCGGCTCTCGCGAGAGCTCCGGCGGCGCGCGCGCGGGAAACCGGGAGGCGGGAACCTCGCGGGGGAAGGTATCGCGAGAGTTCGGGGCAGGGAGTCATGTGACCGAAGCGGGTGGCAAGATGGCGCCGCCCAGGCGCGGGCGTCGCTTGAACCGGGACCGGCCCGAGGGGTCCCCGTGTGACACCCCGGGAGTTTGGGGGTCCCCGGGAGATCTCGGCTGGACCCCGGCTCGGCTACTGCGGCCTCAGCGTCGCTGGGTCGGTGCTGGGACGCTGGGACTGGAGGCGGCAGAGCCGGAGGCCTCCGGAAGGTCCAAAGCACGGGCAGGGCCGTAACGGATAAAACCGGATAAACCCGGATAAAGCGGGATAAAGCCGGATAAACCGGGCCAAACCCGCGGGCCCGCCTGGTACCGGGTGGCCCTTGGTCGCAGCCGGAGGGGAGAGCCCCGGGCAGCCGCCGGTACCGGCCGTGGGCACCGGGAGGTGCTGGATGAGCCCCGGGAGAGCGGATCGGGATCGTCTGCTGGGAACCGGAGAGAAATGTCCCCATCCCAGCGTCCCCAGCCTGTCCCTTCTCTTGCTTCTTTCCCAGGGGATCCAATCCCTGGTGCCCAAATTTAACTCCAGGGCCGAGGTCAGACCCCGGGGATGGAGCCGGGCTGGGAGAGCTGGGAATGTTCCCCTGGAGAAGAGAAGGCTCCAGGGAGAGCTGAGAGCCCCTTCCAGGGCCTGAAGGGGCTCCGGGAGAGCTGGAGAGGGACTGGGGACAAGGGCTGGAGGGACAGCACCCAGGGAATGGCTTCCCAGGGTTAGGTGGGATATTGGGAAGGGATTCCTGGCTGGGAGGGTGGGGAGGGGCTGGGATGGAATTCCCAGAGGAGCTGTGGCTGCCCCTGGATCCCTGGGAGTGTCCCAGGGCAGGTTGGATCCCCCTGGGATAGCAGAAGGTGTCCCTGTCTCTGGGGGGTCTGTGAGGTCCCTCCATCCCAACCCATCCCGGAATTCCATGGTTCTGTGCCAGGGGATGGAAGTGGGGCTCTGGAATGACCCCCCAGACGTCCCAGACGTCCCTGCCCAGCTGGATCCAGGACAAGGAGCCTCAGCAGGACCCGGGTGGTGCCACATCCAGCACCTCGGGAATGGAACCAGCCCCGGGATCTCGAGTCCCCTCCGGGGAGGAGCCGCAGGGACGAGGAAAAACCAGGAGGAATTCACGGATCCCACGGGTTTTATAAAGGATTTCGGGAGTTGGGGCCGCCAAAGGGGACTGAACACCTGCCTGTGGGGAGAGGGCCTCGTGCTCCCAAAGCACCCCCGGGAGGGAAAGGGAATTCCAGCGTGGGCAGGAATCCCATCCCCTTTCTCTGGGCAGACCAGGAATTCTGATCAGACCAGGAATTCTGATTAGACCAGGAATTCCATCCCCATTCTCTGGGCAGACCAGGAATTCTGATTAGACCAGGAACTCTGATTAGACCAGGAATTCCATCCCCATTCTCTGGGCAGACCAGGAATTCTGATTAGACCAGGAACTCTGATTAGACCAGGAATTCCATCCCCATTCTCTGGGCAGACCAGGAATTCTGATTAGACCAGGAATTCTGATTAGACCAGGAATTCCATCCCCGTTCTCTGGGCAGACCAGGAATTCTGATTAGACCAGGAATTCCATCCCCATTCTCTGGGCAGACCAGGAATTCTGATTAGACCAGGAATTCTGATTAGACCAGGAATTCTGATCAGACCAGGAATTCCATCCCCATACCCTGGGCAGACCAGGAACTGATTAGACCAGGAACTCCATCCCCTTTCTCTGGGCAGACCAGGAATTCTGATTAGACCAGGAAATTCCACTGGAAAGTGGGAACACGTGTTGGGGTTTGTCTGAGTGGCTGGACAGGGTTGGGGCCCTGGAGGATCCCACACATCCCACACATCCCACGGGGCTGGAAGGGACATCCCGGATCCCCAGTGATCCCACCCAGCTCCATTCCGGGAGAGCCCGGGGGGTACTGGGATGTACTGGGAACGTCCCGTGGGTGCTGGGAATGCCCTGGGAATTCCTGTGCGGGGAATTCCGGGGCGGGAGGAGGGTGTTCAATCCCCTTAATCCCTGGATTCTCCGGTGGGTGCTCAGGGAGCCACGAGGAGGGGCTGGGATGGGCTGGGATGTCCCAGGCTGGGCTGGGATGGGCTGGGATGTCCCAGGCTGGGCTGGGATGGGCTGGGATGTCCCAGGCTGGGCTGGGATGGGCCGGAATGTCCCAGGCTGGGCTGGGATGGGCTGGGATGTCCCAGGCTGGGCTGGGATGGGCCGGGATGTCCCAGGCTGGGCTGGGATGGGCCGGAATGTCCCAGGCTGGGCTGGGATGGGCTGGGATGTCCCAGACTGGGCTGGGATGGGCTGGGATGTCCCAGACTGGGCTGGGATGGGCTGGGATGTCCCAGGCTGGGCTGGGATGGGCTGGAATGTCCCAGGCTGCGGGGCCTGGGGCCTGCCCTGGGCACGGGGATTTGGGAATCAGCAGCTGGGATGTTCCCCGGATCCCTCCCGTGCCCGGGGGCCTGTGGAACTCTGGGAATCTGATTCCAAACCTCCCGGGAGGAATGAGGAGGGTCGGCGCGGGTCGTTCCCACGGGATCAGCTGCTGCCGTCGGCTTTATTCGGTTGTCGGGTGGGAACGGGGGCACAGCTGGAAAAGCAGCCCGGGCCGGGAATGCTGCATGAGTCGGGAATGCTGCATGAACCGGGAATGCTACAGGAGCCCGGAATGCTGCATGAACCCGGAATGCTGCACGAGCTGGGAATGCTGCACGATTCTGGAATGCTGCACGAACCGGGAATGCTGCATGAGCTGGGAATGGAGCACGGGATGGAAACGGAGCCTGGGCTGGGAATGCAACATGGGCTGGGAATGCAGCATGGGCTGGGAATGGAGCATGGGCTGGGAATGGAGCCTGGACTGGGAATGGAGCCTGGGATGGGAATGGAACATGGGATGGGAATGGAGCATGGGCTGGGAATGGAGCCTGGACTGGGAATGGAGCCTGGGATGGGAATGGAACATGGGATGGGAATGGAGCATGGGCTGGGAATGCTGCACGAACCCAGAATGCTGCACGAGCCGGGAACGGAATATGGGATAGGGATGGAGCATGGGATGGGGATGGAGCACGGGCTGGGAATGGAGCACAGGCAGGGAATGCAACACGAGGTGGCAGCGCAGCACCCGAGCGCGGACACAATCCCGGCGGGATCCGGCCGGAGTGACCCCGGGATCTGGCACAGAGCGTGACACCGGCACAGAGCGTGACACCGGGCAGAGTGTGACACTGACACAGCGAGTGACACCGGCACAGAGTGTGACACTGACACAGCGAGTGACACCGGCACAGAGAGTGACACTGACACAGAGAGTGACACCAGCACGGAGTGACACCGGCACAGAGAGTGACACTGGGCAGAGTGTGACACTGATACAAAGAGTGACACCAGCACGGAGTGACACCAGCACAGAGTGTGACACTGACACAGAGCTCTGGCACAGGGGGAAGCGCTGGCACAGCACCCTGGCACCGGGCAGAGCGAGGCTGGCACAGCGCAGGGCACGGCACAGCACGGAGCACCAGCACGGGGCAGAGCCAGACTGCCCTGGCACAGCAGGCACAGCACCAGCACAGAACACCGGCATGGCACGGAACGGTGGCACAGCACGGAGCGGGATGGCAGAGCCAGAGTGCCCTGGCACAGAGGGAGCAGCAGCAGCACAGCACACTGGCACAGCACAGAACGCTGGCACAGCACAGAACGCTGGCACAGCACAGGGCACTGGCACAGCACACAGCAGCATGGCAGATTCCCCTGGCACGGCAGAAGCAGCAGGAGCAGCACCAGCACAGAGCTCTGGCACGGCACAGAACACCAGCACAGGGCACTGGCACAGCACACAGCAGGATGCCAGATTCCCCTGGCACAGCAGAAGTAGTAGAAGCAGCACCAGCACAGAGCTCTGGCACAGCACAGAACACCGGCACAGAGCTCTGGCATGGCACAGAACACTGGCACAGAGCTCTGGCACAGCACTGAGCTCTGGCACAGCACAGAACACCAGCCCAGAGCTCTGGCACGGCACAGAACACTGGCACGGAGCTCTGGCACAGAGCTCTGGCACAGCACGGAGCTCTGGCACAGCACAGAACACTGGCACAGAGCTCTGGCACAGCACAGAACACCAGCCCAGAGCTCTGGCATGGCACAGAACACTGGCACGGAGCTCTGGCACAGCACTGAGCTCTGGCACAGCACAGAACACCAGCACAGAACACTGGCACAGGGTGCTGGCACAGAGCTCTGGCACAGCCAGCACACAGCAGCGTGCCAGAGCCAGTTTCCCTTGGCACAGTGGGAGCAGCAGCAGCAGCAGCAGCGCTGGCACGGCGCAGTGGCACAGGGCAGGGTGGCACAGCCGCTGTCCCCCGGCACAGGACGGGCAGGGGGAGCAGCACCAGCACAGGACAGCAGCATGGAACGCTGGCACCACACCCAGCACGGTGCCAGAGCTGGCTTTCCCTGGCACAGAGGGAGCAGCACCAGCACAGAACGCTGGCATCACACCCAGCATGATGCCAGAGCTGGCTTTCCCTGGCACAGAGGGAGCAGCACCGGCACAGAATGCTGGCACAGCACAGAGCACGATGCCAGACCAGCTTTCCCTGGCACAGAGGGAGCAGCACCAGCACAGAACGCTGGCACGGAGCAGAGCACACGCCAGAGAGAGTTTTCCCCTGGCACAGCAGGAGCAGATGAGCAGCACTGGCACGGAACACTGGCACAGAGCAGGAGGCAAGAGCCAGGTTCCCCTGGCACAGCAGGAGCATCACTGGCACAGCACAGAGCAGGATGCCAGAGCTGGTTTTCCCTGGCACAGCACAGAGCAGGAGGCCAGAGCCGGTTTCCCCTGGCACAGAGGGAGCAGCACCAGCACAGAACACTGGCACAGAGTAGAGCTCATGCCAGGGACAGTTTTCCCCTGGCACAGCAGCAGCAGATGAGCAGCGCTGGCACGGAACACTGGCACAGAGCAGGAGGCCAGAGCCAGTTTCCCCTGGCACAGCAGGAGCAGCAGGAGCAGCACTGGCACAGCACAGGGCAGGAGGCCAGAGCCGGTTTCCCCTGGCACAGCAGGAGCAGCACCAGCACAGAACACTGGCACAGCACAGAGCACCAGCACACAGCACGATGGCACAGCCGGTTTCCCCTGGCACAGAAGGAGCAGCAGGAGCAGCACCGGCACAGAATGCTGGCACAGAGCAGAGCTCGTGCCAGAGCCAGTTTCCCCTGGCACAGCAGGAGCAGATGAGCAGCACTGGCACGGAACACTGGCACAGAGCAGGAGGCCAGAGCCAGGTTCCCCTGGCACAGCAGGAGCAGCACCAGCACAGCAGGAGCAGCAGGAACAGCACCAGCACAGAGCAGGAGGCCAGAGCTGGATTCCTCTGGCACAGCAGGAGCAGCAGGAGCAGCACTGGCACAGCACGGGGCAGGATTCCAGAGCTGGATTTCCCTGGCACAGCACAGAGCAGGATTCCAGAGCTGGATTTCCCTGGCACAGCACGGGGCAGGATTCCAGAGCTGGTTTTCCCTGGCACAGCAGGAGCAGCCCCCCCCCGGCCTCTCGGACACAACCAGTTCCTATTTGCACTTTTCCCCAAACCAGCCCCTCTGCCAAGGGCAGCACTGAGGGGGTGAGGGCAGCACTGAGGGGGTGAGGGCAGCAATTCCCATCTCCCCGGACTGACATTCCGCGGCACCGCGGGACAAAGGGCAGGAAGAGGCATCAGGGCTTCCCCCCCGAGGGTGCCGAGGGATTTTGGAAGCTCTGGGAGGGGAATGACGAGGGTTCTGCAGAGGTTCCGGCTGATCCAGCGGGTGGGGTCGGGATTTCTGGGATCGCCTCTGGAGCCGTGTCACCCCCAGCTCCCACAGCCCCCTCCCAGCTCCCACAGCCCCCTCCCAGCTCACACAGCCCCCCCCAGCTCACACAGCCCCCCCCCAGCTCCCACAGCCCCCTCCCAGCTCACACAGCCCCCCCCAGCTCACACAGCCCCCCCCCCCCAGGTCCCACAGCCCCCCCCCAGCTCCCACAGCCCCTCCCAGCTCCCACAGCCCCCTCCCAGCTCCCACAGCCCCCTCCCAGCTCCCACAGCCCCCTCCCAGCTCACACAGCCCCCTCCCAGCTCACACAGCCCCCTCCCAGCCCACCCCGGGGCTTCGGGGGAAACCTTAAACGGCACAAATTTGGGATCGGGAGTGGAACGTGGCAGAGATGGGAAGCTGCCCCGGAGCTTTCCGAGCCCTCCCCTCTCCTCCCCTCAGCAAGTTCCACCGGGTGGCAAAGCGGGGGGAAAACCAGCTTTGGGACCCGCGGCGGGAACAGCCGATCGTTCCCGGAGGGAAAGGGATCCGTCCGGGGGGTCCCGCAGGAAGGGGCCGCAGGGGGGGCTGCCCACTGACCAACACCTCCTTCGGGGGTGCTGCCCACTGACCATCACCTCCCTCAGGGGTGCTGCCCACTGACCATCACCTCCCTCAGGGGTGCTGCCCACTGACCATCACCTCCCTCGGGGGTGCTGCCCACTGACCATCACCTCCCTCAGGGGTGCTGCCCACTGACCATCACCTCCCTCAGGGGTGCTGCCCACTGACCATCACCTCCCTCAGGGGTGCTGCCCGCTGCCCCACACCTCCCTCGGGGGTGCTGCCCACTGACCATCACCTCCCTCAGGGGTGCTGCCCACTGACCAACACCTCCCTCGGGGGTGCTGCCCACTGACCAACACCTCCCTCAGGACGGTGCCCACTGACCATCACCTCCCTCAGGGGTGCTGCCCACTGACCATCACCTCCCTCAGGGGTGCTGCTCACTGCCCCACACCTCCCTCGGGGGGTGCTGCCCACTGACCAACACCTCCCTCAGGGGTGCTGCCCGCTGCCCCACACCTCCCTCGGCCGCGGCTCCTCCCGACGCCCCGGGACGGAATTCCCGGCGTTTGATGGAATTCCCGGCGTTCGAATTCCCGGCGTTTGACGGAATTCCCGGCGTTTGATGGAATTCCCGGCGTTTGACGGAATTCCCGGCGTTTGACGGAATTCCCGGCGTTTGATGGAATTCCCGGCGTTTGATGGAATTCCCGGCGTTTGCTCCGCCGGCTCCCGGGGCGCGGCTCGGGGGAAGCCCCCCGGGCTCGGGCGGGGCCCGGGGCTCAGTCCTGCCGCGGGGAGGTGGCCCGGGAGCTCCCGGACCCCCCAGTCCGGCACATCCCTGCCCGGGGGGGTCAGTCCGTGTCCCGCGGGCTCACAGCAGCGGGGAGCGGTGCTTGTGGAAGGCGCTCTCCAGGAAGGCGGCCAGCTTCTCGCAGTCGTCCTGAAAGCCAAAAACGGGCCGACAGCTCCCCTCGCTGGGCTGTCCCGGGCACCTCCGGACACCTCCGGGCACCTCCGGGCACCTCCGGACACCTCCGGGCACCTCCGGCCTCCCGCGAGCCCGTCCCGAGCCCGTCCCTGTGCTGGCACTGCCGGGGCATCCCAAATCCCAAATCCCGGGGGCAGCTCTGGGGTCCCCGGGAACAGGACACGGAGGGGCTGGAGCGTGTCCAGGGAAGGGGAGGGAGCTGGGAAGGGGCTGGAGCAGCAGGAGGGGCTGAGGGAGCTGGGGGGGCTCAGCCTGGACAAAAGGAGGGTCGGGGGGGGCTCCAGGAGGTGACACGAGGTGGGGTCGGGCTCTGTTCCCAGGGAACAGGGGACAGGATGAAACGGGCCCGGGCTGTGCCGGGGAGGGTCGGGTGGGACGGGGGGAAATTCCTTCCTGGAAAAGGCTGCCCAGGCCTGGCCCAGGGGTGGGGTCCCCATCCCGGGGGGGTTTTACAGCCCTGTGGATGTGGCACTGGGGGACACGGGCAGGGGGGGCCTTGGAGGTCCTTTCCAACCCAAATGATTCCGTGATTCCTTAAGGAGGGAATGAGCCCTGGGGCTTCCCCTGCTCCTCACACTCCCAATCATTTAGGATCCCTGTAATTAACCCCACGGTGGGATTGTCCCCTTGGGGCAGCCCCTGGAGCCGGGCAGGAGCAGAGTCCAGAGGGAAGGGAACCCCAGGAGAGGCTGCCAGGGGCGGGTGGTGGAGGAGCTGTGGCTGCTCCCAGGTGTCCCAGGGGTTTGGGAACAGCAGGGGCACAGGGCAGGGCCTCACCTCGTGGATGAATCCGTAATGCACCAGCTCTGTGGCCAGATCCTTGGAGTTGTCAGCTGTGGAGACAGGGAGCGGGAGAACAGGGATGCTGGGGCAGCTCCTGGAGCTCCTGGAAGAGCCACTCCCAGCCCAGAGCAAAGGGACTGCCCATCCCGGGGGAACAGGGCATGGGCTGGGCTGGGAACAGGGAAGGGAGCTGGGCAGGGAGCTGGGCAGGGAGCTGGGCAGGGAGCTGGGCAAGGAATGGGGCAGGGAACTGGGCAGGGAACTGGGCTGGGAGCTGGGCAGGGAGCTGGGCAGGGAGCAGGGCAGGGAGCTGGGCAGGGAACAGGGAAGGGAGCTGGACAGGGAACTGGGAAGGGAACAGGGAAGGGAGCTGGGCAGGGAGCTGGGCAGGGAACAGGGAAGGGAGCTGGGCAGGGAACTGGGCTGGGAACTGGGCAGGAAGCTGGGCAGGGAATGGGGCAGGGAACTGGGCAGGGAGCTGGGCAGGGAACTGGGCAGGGAATGGGGCAGGGAACTGGGCAGGGAGCTGGGCAGGGAACTGGGCAGGGAATGGGGCAGGGAACTGGGCTGGGAGCTGGGCAGGGAGCTGGGCAGGGAACAGGGAAGGGAGCTGGGCAGGGAACTGGGCAGGGAACAGGGAAGGGAGCTGGGCTGGGAACTGGGCAGGGAACAGGGAAGGGAACTGGGCAGGGAACTGGGCAGGGAACTGGGCAGGGAATGGGGCAGGGAACTGGGCAGGGAGCTGGGCTGGGAGCTGGGCAGGGAGCTGGGCTGGGAGCTGGGCAGGGAATGGGGCAGGGAACTGGGCAGGGAGCTGGGCTGGGAGCTGGGCAGGGAGCTGGGCAGGGAGCTGGGCAGGGAACAGGGAAGGGAGCTGGGCAGGGAACTGGGCAGGGAACAGGGAAGGGAGCTGGGCAGGGAACTGGGCAGGGAACAGGGAAGGGAGCTGGGCAGGGAGCTGGGCAGGGAACAGGGAAGGGAACTGGGCAGGGAACTGGGCAGGGAACTGGGCAGGGAGCTGGGCAGGGAGCTGGGCAGGGAGCAGGGCAGGGAGCTGGGCAGGGAGCTGGGCAGGGAACAGGGAAGGGAACTGGGCAGGGAACTGGGCAGGGAGCTCCTTCCCAACCTCCCAGACAGCTCTGGGTGACATTTCACTCGGGGAGTTCGTTTGGCAGGGGAAGCACCAGGGCACGGGGCCGTGGAAAACACGAGGGGCTGGGCAAGCAGCAGCTCCCAGGGAAGGTTTGGGAAGGTTTGGGAAGGTTTGGGAAGGTTTGGGAAGGGAAGGTTTGGGAAGGGAAGGTTTGGGAAGGGAAGGGAAGGTTTGGGAAGGGAAGGTTTGGGAAGGGAAGGTTTGGGAAGGGAAGGTTTGGGAAGGGAAGGGAAGGGAAGGTTTGGGAAGGGAAGGGAAGGGAAGGTTTGGGAAGGGAAGGTTTGGGAAGGGAAGGGAAGGGAAGGTTTGGGAAGGGAAGGGAAGGTTTGGGAAGGGAAGGGAAGGGAAGGTTTGGGAAGGGAAGGGAAGGTTTGGGAAGGGAAGGGAAGGGAAGGGAAGGGAAGGGAAGGGAAGGGAAGGGAAGGGAAGGGAAGGGAAGGGAAGGGAAGGGAAGGAAGGGAAGGGAAGGGAAGGGAAGGTTTGGGAAGGGAAGGTTTGGGAAGGGAAGGTTTGGGAAGGGAAGGTTTGGGAAGGGAAGGTTTGGGAAGGGAAGGTTTGGGAAGGGAAGGGAAGGGAAGGTTTGGGAAGGGAAGGGAAGGGAAGGTTTGGGAAGGTTTGGGAAGGTTTGGGAAGGTTTGGGAAGGGAAGGGAAGGGAAGGGAAGGGAAGGGAAGGGAAGGGAAGGGAAGGGAAGGGAAGGGAAGGGAAGGGAAGGGAAGGGAAGGGAAGGGAAGGGAAGGTTTGGGAAGGTTTGGGAAGGTTTGGGAAGGTTTGGGAAGGGAAGGTTTGGGAAGGGAAGGTTTGGGAAGGTTTGGGAAGGGAAGGTTTGGGAAGGGAAGGGAAGGGAAGGTTTGGGAAGGGAAGGGAAGGTTTGGGAAGGGAAGGGAAGGGAAGGGAAGGGAAGGGAAGGGAAGGGAAGGGAAGGGAAGGGAAGGGAAGGGAAGGGAAGGGAAGGGAAGGGAAGGGAAGGGAAGGGAAGGGAAGGGAAGGGAAGGGAAGGGAAGGGAAGGGAAGGGAAGGGAAGGTTTGGGAAGGGAAGGTTTGGGAAGGGAAGGTTTGGGAAGGGAAGGGAAGGGAAGGTTTGGGAAGGGAAGGGAAGGGAAGGTTTGGGAAGGTTTGGGAAGGTTTGGGAAGGTTTGGGAAGGTTTGGGAAGGGAAGGGAAGGGAAGGGAAGGGAAGGGAAGGGAAGGGAAGGGAAGGGAAGGGAAGGGAAGGGAAGGGAAGGGAAGGTTTGGGAAGGGAAGGGAAGGGAAGGGAAGGGAAGGGAAGGTTTGGGAAGGTTTGGGAAGGTTTGGGAAGGTTTGGGAAGGGAAGGTTTGGGAAGGGAAGGTTTGGGAAGGTTTGGGAAGGTTTGGGAAGGTTTGGGAAGGTTTGGGAAGGTTTGGGAAGGGAAGGTTTGGGAAGGGAAGGTTTGGGAAGGTTTGGGAAGGGAAGGTTTGGGAAGGGAAGGTTTGGGAAGGGAAGGGAAGGGAAGGTTTGGGAAGGGAAGGGAAGGGAAGGGAAGGGAAGGTTTGGGAAGGGAAGGGAAGGGAAGGGAAGGAAGGGAAGGGAAGGGAAGGGAAGGAAGGGAAGGGAAGGGAAGGGAAGGGAAGGGAAGGGAAGGGAAGGGAAGGGAAGGGAAGGGAAGGGAAGGGAAGGTTTGGGAAGGTTTGGGAAGGGAAGGTTTGGGAAGGTTTGGGAAGGTTTGGGAAGGTTTGGGAAGGTTTGGGAAGGTTTGGGAAGGGAAGGTTTGGGAAGGGAAGGTTTGGGAAGGTTTGGGAAGGGAAGGGAAGGGAAGGTTTGGGAAGGGAAGGGAAGGTTTGGGAAGGGAAGGGAAGGGAAGGGAAGGTTTGGAAGGGAAGGTTTGGGAAGGGAAGGGAGGGAAGGGAAGGGAAGGTTTGGGAAGGTTTGGGAAGGTTTGGGAAGGGAAGGGAAGGGAAGGGAAGGGAAGGGAAGGGAAGGGAAGGGAAGGGAAGGGAAGGGAAGGTTTGGGAAGGGAAGGTTTGGGAAGGGAAGGGAAGGGAAGGGAAGGGAAGGTTTGGGAAGGGAAGGTTTGGGAAGGTTTGGGAAGGGAAGGTTTGGGAAGGTTTGGGAAGGGAAGGTTTGGGAAGGTTTGGGAAGGGAAGGTTTGGGAAGGGAAGGTTTGGGAAGGGAAGGGAAGGTTTGGGAAGGGAAGGGAAGGGAAGGGAAGGGAAGGGAGGGGAAGGGAAGGGAAGGGAAGGGAAGGGAAGGGAAGGGAAGGGAAGGGAAGGGAAGGGAAGGGAAGGGAAGGGAAGGGAAGGGAAGGAAGGGAAGGGAAGGTTTGGGAAGGGAAGGGAAGGGAAGGGAAGGGAAGGGAAGGGAAGGGAAGGGAAGGGAAGGGAAGGGAAGGGAAGGGAAGGGAAGGGAAGGGAAGGGAAGGGAAGGGAAGGGAAGGTTTGGGAAGGGAAGGAAGGTTTGGGAAGGGAAGGTTTGGGAGGGAAGGTTTGGGAAGGGAAGGTTTGGGAGGGAAGGTTTGGGAAGGGAAGGGAAGGGAAGGGAAGGGAAGGGAAGGGAAGGGAAGGGAAGGGAAGGGAAGGGAAGGGAAGGGAAGGGAAGGTTTGGGAAGGGAAGGGAAGGTTTGGGAAGGGAAGGTTTGGGAAGGGAAGGGAAGGTTTGGGAAGGGAAGGTTTGGGAAGGGAAGGGAAGGTTTGAAGGGAAGGGAAGGGAAGGGAAGGGAAGGGAAGGGAAGGGAAGGGAAGGGAAGGGAAGGGAAGGGAAGGGAAGGGAAGGGAAGGGAAGGGAAGGGAAGGGAAGGGAAGGGAAGGGAAGGGAAGGGAAGGGAAGGGAAGGGAAGGGAAGGGAAGGTTTGGGAAGGGAAGGTTTGGGAAGGTTGGGAAGGGTTTGGGAAGGTTTGGGAAGGGAAGGTTTGGGATGGTTTGGGAAGGTTTGGGAAGGTTTGGGAAGGTTTGGGAAGGTTTGGGAAGGGAGGTTTGGGAAGGGAAGGTTTGGGAAGGGAAGGTTTGGGAAGGGAAGGTTTGGGAAGGGAAGGGAAGGGAAGGGAAGGGAAGGGAAGGGAAGGGAAGGGAAGGGAAGGGAAGGGAAGGGAAGGGAAGGGAAGGGAAGGGAAGGGAAGGGAAGGGAAGGGAGGGAAGGGAAGGTTGGGAAGGGAAGGTTTGGGAAGGGAAGGTTTGGGAAGGGAAGGTTTGGGATGGGAAGGTTTGGGAAGGGAGTTTGGGAAGGGAAGGGAAGGTTTGGGAAGGGAAGGGAAGGGAGGGAAGGGAAGGGAAGGGAAGGGAAGGGAAGGGAAGGGAAGGGAAGGGAAGGTTTGGGAAGGGAAGGGAAGGTTTGGGAAGGGAAGGTTTGGGAAGGGAAGGGAAGGTTTGGGAAGGGAGGTTTGGGAAGGGAAGGGAAGGTTTGAAGGATGGGATGGGAAGGGAAGGGAAGGAAGGGAAGGGAAGGGAAGGGAAGGGAAGGGAAGGAAGGGAAGGGAAGGGAAGGGAAGGGAAGGGAAGGGAAGGGAAGGGAAGGGAAGGGAAGGGAAGGGAAGGGAAGGGAAGGGAAGGGGGAAGGAAGGGAGGTTGGGAAGGGAAGGTTGGGGAAGGTTTGGGAAGGTTTGGGAAGGTTTGGGAAGGGAAGGTTTGGGAAGGTTTGGGAAGGTTTGGGAAGGTTTGGGAAGGTTTGGGAAGGTTTGGGAAGGGAAGGTTTGGGAAGGGAAGGTTTGGGAAGGGAAGGTTTGGGAAGGGAAGGGAAGGGAAGGGAAGGGAAGGGAAGGGGGAAGGGAAGGGAAGGGAAGGGAAGGGAAGGGAAGGGAAGGGAAGGGAAGGGAAGGGAAGGGAAGGGAAGGGAAGGGAAGGGAAGGGAAGGGAAGGGAAGGGAAGGGAAGGGAAGGGAAGGGGGAAGGGAAGGGAAGGGAAGGGAAGGGAAGGTTTGGGAAGGGAAGGTTTGGGAAGGGAAGGTTTGGGAAGGGAAGGTTTGGGAAGGGAAGGGAAGGTTGGGAAGGGAAGGGAAGGTTTGGGAAGGGAAGGGAAGGTTTGGGAGGTTTGGGAAGGTTTGGGAGGTTTGGGAAGGGAGGGAAGGGAGGTTTGGGAGGTTTGGGAAGGGAGGGTTTGGGGAAGGTTTGGGAAGGTTTGGGAAGGTTTGGGAGGTTGGGAAGGGAGGTTTGGGAAGGTTTGGGAAGGGAGGTTTGGGAAGGTTTGGGAAGGTTTGGGAAGGGAAGGTTTGGGAAGGGAAGGTTTGGGAAGGGAAGGTTTGGGAAGGGAAGGTTTGGGAAGGGAAGGGAAGGTTTGGGAAGGGAAGGGAAGGGAAGGGAAGGGAAGGGAAGGGAAGGGAAGGGAAGGGAAGGGAAGGGAAGGGAAGGGAAGGGAAGGGAAGGGAAGGGAAGGGAAGGGAAGGGAAGGGAAGGGAAGGGAAGGGAAGGGAAGGGAAGGGAAGGGAAGGGAAGGGAAGGGAAGGGAAGGGAAGGGAAGGGAATAAGCCAAGGAATAAGGAAAGGAAATGAATAGAAAAGGAAAAAGGAGAGGAGAGTTGGCCATGAACACACTGAGTGTCCAACACACTCTGAGCCTGATCCTGACAAGGCCATGGGGATCCCCCCCATCCACAGCCCCCATTCCCTGCCCAGGGATCCCCCCCATCCCCAGGGATCCCCCCATCCCTCCCCATTCCCTGCCCCAACCCACAGGGCAGGAGGTCGTAGCTGAGCTGCCGGTGCAGTTTGTCCTCCAGGATGAGCAGGAGCGTCAGCTGGGGAGAGAGGAGGGAGCCCTTCACATCCCGGGAAACCCTTCACATCCCGGAAACCCTTCACATCCTGGGAAACCCTTCACATCCCGGGAAACCCTTCACATCCTGGAAAAGCCCCTCACATCCCGGGAAAACCCCTCACATCCCGGGAAACCCTTCACATCCCGGGAAAACCCTCCCATCCTGGGAAACCCTTCACATCCCGGGAAACCCTTCCCAGCCCGGGAAACCCTTCCCAGCCCGGGAGAGCCCTTCCCATCCTGGGAAAACCCTTCACATCCTGGGAGACCCTTCACATCCCGGGAAAACCCCTCACATCCCGGGAAACCCTTCCCAGCCTGACCCCTGCGGAGTCAGAGACATCCAGGGAATTCCAGAGCCATCCAGAGGCTCCAGAGATATCCAGGGAATTCCAGAGCCATCCAGAGGCTCCAGAGATATCCAGGGAATTCCAGAGCCATCCAGAGGCTCCAGAGATATCCAGGGAATTCCAGAGCCATCCAGAGGCTCCAGAGATATCCAGGGAATTCCAGAGCCATCCAGAGGCTCCAGCCCCCGTGTCCCACAGGCCGAGGATTGGTGGATTTGTGCTCCTTGTACAGGGACAGGAGTGGGGGATCCGGGTGCAGGAATGGGCCGAGGCCACAACATTCCATGTCAGGTCTCCCAGTCCCATTTCCCAGACAGACTTCCCAGTGAGACACCCCAGTCAGATACCCCGGTCCCATTTCCCAGTCTGATTTCCTGGGCCTGCTTCCCAGTCCAATATCCCAGTCCCAGTTCCCAGTCCGACTTTCCAGCCAGATTTCCCAGTGAGATATCCCAGCCAGAGTTCCCAGTCAGCCATCCCAGATTCCCCATTCCCATTCCCATTCCCATTTCCCAGTCAGCCATCCCAGATTCCCCATTCCCATTCCCATTCCCATTTCCCAGTCAGCCATCCCAGATTCCCCATTCCCATTCCCATTCCCATTTCCCAGTCCAACGGGAGCAGGGTCCAGCCTCCCCCCGGGGCCGACACTCACGTGCCACTGGGACTTGTCCTCGTTGAGCTCCAGGTTGCACTGCATCTGCACCACCTGGAGAGGGAAATCCGGGATCAGCCTGGGCACGGCCCCCCCAGCTCCCTGTCACTGAGCAGGGCTTCGGAATTCCCGCTGGAACCCCGACATTCCAGCTGCCAGCCTGGCCATCCCCTGCTTCCCACATTCCTGCTGGAATCCTGTCATTCCAGTGCCAGCCTGGCCATCCCCTGCTTCCCACATTCCCGCTGGAATCCTTTAATTCCAGCTGCCAGCCTGGCCATCCCCTGCTTCCCACATTCCTGCTGGAATCCCGTCATTCCAGCTGCCAGCCTGGCCATCCCCTGCTTCCCACATTCCTGCTGGAATCCCGTCATTCCAGTGCCAGCCTGGCCATCCCCTGCTTCCCACATTCCCTTTTGGAATCCCTTAATTCCAGCTGCCAGCCTGGCCATCCCCTGCTCCCCACGTTCAGGGGGACAGCCCCTTTCAGGGACAGCCCTTTCCAGGGGGAGTTTCCACTGGTGCCCCCTGCTCTCCGTGTCTCTCCCAGGGATCCATTGGGTGGGAAGGGAACCCAGGGGGGGTTTCTGGTCCAATTCCCTGCTCCAAAGGAGGCCGGCAGGGAATCCAGCCCGGGCTGTTCCTCCTCTGGAGCTGGTTTAAATCTCCAGGGAGATCCCCGACCTGCCTCTGCCCTGACCCTCTGTTCCACCACGGTGACAAAAACCCCCTGGGATCCCTCCCATGTCTGTATCCCAATGGATCCCTCCCGTGTCCATATCCCAGTTTATCCCTCCCCAAGGATGGCACTGCAGTGCCAATGTCCCCAGGGATGGCCCTGCAGTACCAATGTCCCCAGGGCAGTGCAGTGTCCCCAGGGCTGGCCCTGCAGCCCCTCCCCATCCCAGCAGGGCAGGCCAGGAGCAGGAGCAGGAGCAGGAGCAGGAGCAGGAGCAGGAGCAGGAGCAGGAGCAGGGCTGGCAGTGCCCGAGGCACTGGGGCTGCTCCGGAGGGTCCCGGGGATGGAGCTCAGGAGCTCCAGCCCTGCCCCACGGGGGCTCTGCCAGCTCTGCCCTGGGCCTGGGATAATGGGATAATGGGAGAGCAATTCCCGCTGGGATGGAGACCAGGCCCTGCTCCCAGCCCTGCTCCCGGCTCTGCCCTGGGCCTGGATAATAACGGGATAACAGGAGATGATGGAGATGGGATGGAGCCTGGCCCTGCTCCCGGCCCCTGCCCTGGGCCTGGATAATAACGGGATAACAGGAGAGCAATTCCTGCCGGGATGGAGCCCAGCCCTGCTCCCAGCTCTGCCCTGGCTCTGCCCTGGCCCTGGATAACGGGATAACAGGAGATGATGGAGATGGGATGGAGCCCGGCCCTGCTCCCGGCCCCTGCCCTGGGCCCAGGATAACAGGAGACGATGGAGATGGGATGGAGCCCAGCCCTGCTCCCAGCTCTGCCCTGGATAACGGGATAACAGGAGATGATGGAGATGGGATGGAGCCCAGCCCTGCTCCCAGCCCTGCTCCCGGCCCCTGCCTTGGCCCTGGATAACGGGATAACAGGAGAGCAATTCCCATTGGGATGGAGCCTGGCCCTGCTCCCAGCTCTGCCCTGGATAACGGGATAACAGGAGAGCAATTCCTGTTGGGATGGAGCCCAGCCCTGCTCCCGCCCCTGCCCCGGCTCTGCCCTGGGCCCAGGATAACAGGAGATGATGGAGATGGGATGGAGCCCAGCCCTGCTCCCGCCCCTGCCCCGGCTCTGCCCTCACCTTTCTGGTCTCCACGTCGAAGGGCTCCGGGGTGGGAGTCTTGGCTTTCTGGGGGTCCTCCTGGGGCTGGGACAGCACCCGGGGCAGGGCGTGGGGTCTGGACACGGCGAAGTTCATCAGGGGGTAAATCCCGTTCCTGGGGCACACACGGGGGGCACAAAGAGCTCAGCCCTGGCACAGGCCATGGCACAGCCCTGGGAGGGCACGGAGCAGGGATGGACAGCACAGGGACACCGGGGAGGGGACACAGAGGAGGGGACATCATGGAGGGACATCATGGAGGGGACACAGAGGAGGGGACACCATGGAGGGGACATCATGGAGGGACATCGTGGAGGGACATCGTGGAGGGGACATCATGGAGGGGACATCATGGAGGGGACAGCATGGAGGGGACATCGTGGAGGGACAGCATGGAGGGGACAGCATGGAGGGGACATCATGGAGGGGACAGCATGGAGGGACAGCATGGAGGGACAGCATGGAGGGGACACCACGGAGGGGACAGCATGGAGGGACAGCATGGAGGGGACAGCATGGAGGGACATCAGGGAGGGACATCATGGAGGGGACAGCACAGAGGGGACACCAGGGAGGGACATCGTGGAGGGACATCGTGGAGGGACATCGTGGAGGGGACACAGAGGAGGGGACAGCATGGAGGGGACACCATGGAGGGACATCATGGAGGGGACATCATGGAGGGGACAGCATGGAGGGGACATCGTGGAGGGGACATCATGGAGGGACAGCATGGAGGGGACATCGTGGAGGGGACAGCATGGAGGGGACATCATGGAGGGACAGCATGGAGGGACATCATGGAGGGACATCATGGAGGGGACACCGTGGAGGGGATACCACAGAGGGGACACCATGGAGGGGACACCATGGAGGGGACATCATAGAGGGGACACCATGGAGGGGACAGCATGGAGGGGACACCATGGAGGGACAGCACAGAGGAGACAGCATGGAGGGGACAGCATGGAGGGACATCATGGAGGGGACACCATGGAGGGGATACCATGGAGGGACAGCATTGGGGGATACCATGGAGGGGACATCATGGAGGGGACACCACACCCAGCACCTCTGAGGGGGGACAGACACGCCCCGTGTGCCCAGCTGGGCTCCAGGGACCAGGGGAGCCGAGGGCAGAGATGGGAACAGAGATGGGAACGGAGATGGGAACAGAGATGGGAATGGAGATGGGAATGGAGATGGGAATGGAGATGGGAATGGAGATGGGGATGGAGATGGGAATGGAGATGGGAATGGAGATGGGGATGGAGATGGGAATGGAGATGGGAGCAGAGATGGGAATGGAGATGGGAATGGAGATGGGAATGGAGATGGGAATGGAGATGGGGATGGAGATGGGAGCAGAGATGGGAGCAGAGATGGGAATGGAGATGGGAATGGAGATGGGAATGGAGATGGGGATGGAGATGGGAGCAGAGATGGGAGTGGAGATGGGAGTGGAGATGGGAATGGAGATGGGAATGGAGATGGGAATGGAGATGGGGATGGAGATGGGAATGGAGATGGGAATGGAGATGGGGATGGAGATGGGAATGGAGATGGAATGGAGATGGGGATGGAGATGGGAATGGAGATGGGAGCAGAGATGGGAATGGAGATGGGGATGGAGATGGGGATGGAGATGGGGATGGAGATGGGAATGGAGATGGGAATGGAGATGGGAGCAGAGATGGGAATGGAGATGGGAATGGAGATGGGAACAGAGATGGGAGTGGAGATGGAATGGAGATGGGGATGGAGATGGGAATGGAGATGGGAGTGGAGATGGGAATGGAGATGGGAACAGAGATGGGAATGGAGATGGGAGTGGAGATGGGAACAGAGATGGGAGTGGAGATGGGAATGGAGATGGGAATGGAGATGGGAATGGAGATGGGAATGGAGATGGGAATGGAGATGGGAGTGGAGATGGGAGCAGAGATGGGAATGGAGATGGGAATGGAGATGGGAGTGGAGATGGGAATGGAGATGGGAACAGAGATGGGAACGGAGATGGGAATGGAGATGGGAACAGAGATGGGAATGGAGATAGGAATGGAGATGGGAGCAGAGATGGGAATGGAGATGGGAACGGAGCTGGGAATGGAGATGGGAACAGAGTTGGGAGCAGAGCTGGGCAGACACAGCACAGCCAGAACCACGTCCAACCCACCTGACATCCTCCAAGA
Organism: Manacus candei; assembly: GCF_025592945.1. Lineage (NCBI taxonomy): Eukaryota > Metazoa > Chordata > Aves > Passeriformes > Pipridae > Manacus > Manacus candei. The sequence goes on from NW_026138346.1 coordinate 82,634, forward strand.
ACTTGTCAAGCTCGAGGAAGGAAACCTCTGAGTACCTGGGAGAAGGAAAGCAGGAGGGATGTGAAGGATTGCTGGGCCCTGGCACTGGGATCTCCAGGCCTGGGAGCACCTGGCACTGGGATCTCCAGGCTGGGAGCAGAGCCCTGGGATGTCCAGTCTGGAAGCACAGCCCTGGGATGTCCAGGCTGGGAGCACAGCCCTGGGATGTCCAGTCTGGGAGCACACCCCTGGGATGTCCAGTCTGGGAGCACAGCCCTGGGATGTCCAGTCTGGAAGCAGAGCCCTGGGATGTCCGGTCTGGAAGCACAGCCCTGGGATGTCCAGCCTGGGAGCACACCCCTGGGATCTCCCCCTCCTCACCTCCACTGGGCTCCGGGCCGACCCTCCCTGCGGATCTCGGCCATCACCATGTTCAGGTCCAGCTCCTTTATCTTCTCCTCCACCACATTCTCTGGCATCAGATCTGGGGCAGAGGCAGAGGGGGGGTGGGTTGGGGGGGTCCTGTGAGCTGGGAGCTGCTGCCCAGAGCCCAGGGAAGGGCTGAGCCACTGCCTCCTCCTCCTCCTCCCCGGCCCTGCACGAGGGATCTCGGGATGGGTTGGGTGGGGAGGGACCTGGAAGCCCATCCAATGCCATCCTGCCATGGGCAGGGACACCTTCCACTAGCCCAGGTTGCTCCAAGCCCCGTCCAACCTGGCCTTGGACACTTCCAGGGATCCAGGGGCAGCCACAGCTTCTCTGGGCACCCTGTGCCAGGGCCTCAGCCAAGAATTCCTTCCTAATATCCCATCTCTCCCTGCCCTCTGGCAGTTAAAACCATTCCCTGTGTCCTGTCCCTCCATGCCTTGTCCCCAGTCCCTCTCCAGCTCTCCTGGAGCCCCTTCAGGCCCTGCCAGGGGCTCTCAGCTCTCCCTGGAGCCTTCCCTTCTCCAGGTGAACCCCCCCAGCTCTCCCAGCCCGGCTGGGTGGGCTGAGCCCCCCCCCAGAGCCCCCCCGGGGGGTGTGCAGGGCTCACACTGGTGGTTGATGAAGCAGTGGGCCGCCAGCAGCTTCAGGGAGTGCACCTCGAAGAGCACGCGGTGGAAGAGCAGGTTGTGGGCGCTGGGGCGCCGGTCGGGGTTCAGGGTCAGGCAGGACAGGATGAACTCCTGGGGGGCACAGGGGGGGCTGCAGTGGGGCAGGACAGCCCCTGCCAGAGCCCCTGCTCCTGGGGGACTGCAGGACACCCCCTGCAATCCCTGCTCCCAGATCTGCAGTGGGGACATCCCCTGCCATTTAAACCCAGGAGGGACTCAGGATGGGATTTACATCCAGGAGGGATTCAGGATGGGATTTATACTCCCAGGAGGGATTCAGGGTGGGATCTACCCCCAGGGGGGATTCAGGGTGGGATTTACATCCAGGAGGGAGGATGGACTGGGATTTACATCCAGGAGGGATTCGGGATGGGATCTACACCCAGGAGGGATTCGGGATGGGATCTACACCCAGGAGGGATTCAAGATGGGATTTACACCCAGGAGGGATTCAGGGTGGGATTTACACCCAGGAGGGATTCAGGGTGGGATTTACACCCAGGAGGGATTCAGGATGGGATCTACACTCCCAGGGGGGATTCAGGATGGGATCTACACTCCCAGGGGGGATTCAGGATGGGATCTACACCCAGGGGGGATTCAGGGTGGGATTTACATCCAGGAGGGATTCAGGATGGGATTTACCCCTGGAAGGAGGATGGATTGGGATTTACCCCCAGGAGGGATTCAGGATGGGATTTACACCCAGGAGGGAGGATGGTGGGATTTACCCCCAGGAGGGATTCAGGGTGGGATTTACACTCCCAGGAGGGATTCAGGATGGGATTTACATCCAGGAGGGATTCAGGATGGGATCTACATCCAGGAGGGATTCAGGATGGGATTTACACTCCCAGGAGGGATTCAGGGTGGGATTTACACCCAGGAGGGAGGATGGTGGGATCTATACCCAGGGGGGATTCAGGATGGGATTTACACTCCAGGAGGGATTCAGGATGGGATCTACCCCCAGGGGGGATTCAGGGTGGGATTTACATCCAGGAGGGATTCAGGATGGGATTTACACTCCCAGGAGGGATTCAGGATGGGATCTACACCCAGGGGGGATTCAGGGTGGGATTTACACCCAGGAGGGATTCAGGATGGGATTTACCCCCAGGAGGGATTCAGGATGGGATCTACATCCAGGGGGGATTCAGGGTGGGATTGACATCCAGGAGGGATTCAGGGTGGGATTTGCACCCAGGAGGAATTTAGGATGGGATTTACACCCAGGAGGAAGGATGGACTGGGATTTACACCCAGAGGAAGGATGGACTGGGATTTACCCCCAGGAGGGCTGCAGGACAGGGATCTCCCCCCAGGAGGGATTCAGGATGGGATCTCCCCCCAGGAGGGATTCAGGATGGGATCTCCCCCCAGGAAGGATGCAGGACAGGGATCTCCCCCCAGCAGGGCTGCCTGACCCCCAGCAGGCCCCCAGGCCCCCCCAGCCCCGCTCACCCTCATGTTGGGGTCGTCCAGGGAGTGCCGGGCCCTGGCGATGGCCTCCTCCGACACCCGCGTGTCCCCGTTGGTCTGGATCTCCAGCACGGCCATCTGGGGGCACAGAGCAGGGGGGGTCCAGGGGGGGCTGCCCAGGGACACCCCTGCAGGGCACAGAGCCAGGGGGGCTCCCCAGGGACACCCCTGCAGGGCACAGAGTCAGGGGGGTCCAGGGGGGGCTGCCCAGGGGACATGGCAGGGCACAGAGCCAGGGGGGTCCAGGGGGCTGCCCAGGGACACCCCTGCAGGGCACAGAGCCAGGGGGGTCCAGGGGGCTGCCCAGGGACACCCCTGCAGGGCACAGAGCATGGGGGGTCCAGGGGGCTGCCCAGGGACACCCCTGCAGGGCACAGAGCATGGGGGGTCCAGGGGGGGCTGCCCAGGGACACCCCCAGACAGGGCACAGAGCCAGGGGGATCCAGGGGGCTGCCCAGGGACACCCCAGACAGGGCACAGAGCATGGGGGGTCCAGGGGGGCTAACCAGGGACACCCCTGCAGGGCACAGAGCCAGGGGGGTCCAGGGGGGCTGCCCAGGGACACCCCCAGACAGGACACAGAGCCAGGGGGATCCAGGGGGGCTGCCCAGGGACACCCCCGGGCAGGGTAGGCACAGGGGACAGCCCTGGACAAGGGACACCTCTGGGTAGGGCAGGGATAAAGGACACCCCTGGACAAGGGACATCCCTGGATAAGGGACACCCCTGGATAAGGCACATGCCTGGACAGGGCAGGGATAAGGGACACCCCCAGACAAGGGACACCTCTGGAAAAAGGGACACCCCCAGACAAGGGACGTCCCTGGATAAGGGACACCCCTGGACAGGGCAGGGATAAGGGACACCCCTGGATAAAGGACACCCCCAGACAAGGGACGTCCCTGGATAAGGGACACCCCTGGATAAGGGACACCCCTGGATAAAGGGACACCCCTGGACAAGGGACATCCCTGGTCAGGACAGGGACAAGGGACACCCCTGGATAAGGGACATCCCCAGTCAGGACAGGGACAAGGGACACCCCCAGACAAGGGACATCCCTGGATAAGGGACAGCCCTGGGTAGGGCAGGGACAAGGAACATCCCTGGATAAAGGGACACCTCTGGACAAGGCAGGGATAAGGAACACCCCTGGATAATGGGACACCCCTGGATAAAGGGACACCCCCGAACAAGCGACACCCTTGGACAAGGGACACCCCCAGACAAGTCCAAGGGCCCAGATCCTCCCCGGATCCTCCCAGCCCACCCCTGTCCCAGCAGGAGCTGCCCTTCCCCCCCAGCAGGTCCCGCAGGGTCCCGGTGCCATCCCTGTCCCCCTGTCCCTGTCCCTGTCCCTGTCCCTGTCCCTGTCCCTGTCCCTGCCCCTGTCCCTGTCCCCATCCCTGTCCCTGTCCCTGTCCCCGTCCCTGTCCCTGTCCCTGTCCCGTCCCCATCCCCGTCCCTGTCCCCATCCCCATCCCTGTCCCGTCCCCATCCCTGTCCCCGTCCCTGTCCCGTCCCTGTCCCTGTCCCTGTCCCCATCCCTGTCCCCGTCCCCATCCCTGTCCCTGTCCTTATCCCCGTCCCCGTCCCTGTCCCTGTCCCCATCCCTGTCCCTGTCCCGTCCCTGTCCCGTCCCTGTCCCTGTCCCTGTCCCCATCCCTGTCCCCGTCCCCATCCCTGTCCCCATCCCCGTCCCTGTCCCCTGTCCCGTCCCTGTCCCCGTCCCCATCCCCGTCCCTGTCCCCGTCCCCGCCCCACCTCCAGCGCACACATCCCGAAGGAGAAGATGTCCACGGCCGTCCCGTCCGTCTTCTCTGCAACAGGGAGATGGGACACGTCAGGATGGGGGCACCCGGGACCCACCTGGGACCCACCTGGGAACCCCAACCTGCCCTCACCCGCGGACTGGAACCCACCTGGGACCCCCCACTCACCCTCACCTGGGGACTGGACCCCCCCCGGATCCCCAACCTGTCCTCACCTGGGGCCTGGACCCACCTGGGACCCCCCACCCACCCTCACCTGGGGCCTGGACCCCACCTGGGACCCCCCATCTGCCCTCACCTGGGGACTGGACCCCACCTGGGACCCCCAACCTGCCCTCACCTGGGGCCTGGACCCACCTGGGACCCCCCACCCACCATCACCTGGGGACTGGACCCCCCCCGGACCCCCCACCCACCATCACCTGGGGACTGGAACACCACAGGACCCCCCACCCACCCTCATCCGGGGCCTGGACCCCACCTGGGACCCCCCACCTGCCCTCACCTGGGGACTGGAACCCCCCAGGACCCCCAACCTGCCCTCACCCGGGGCCTGGAACCCACCTGGGACCCATCACCCACCCTCACCGGGGGTCTGGCCCCATCCTGCCGGCCCTGCTGCCCCAGTGCCACCATCCCACTGTCCCCATGGTCCCAGTGCCACCATCCCGCTGTCCCCATGGTCCCAGTGCCACCACTGTGCTCCCCCCAGTGCTCTGGGACCCCCATCCTGCCAGCCCCAGTGCCCCTGTCCTGCTGTCCCCTCTATCCCACTGCCCCCGTCCTGCCGTGCCCAGCACCCCAGTGCCACCCAGTGCCCCCATCCTGCTGTCCCCATGTCCCACCACCCCCGTCCTGCTGTCCCCTCTATCCCACAGCCCCTGTCCTGCCATGCCCAGCACCCCAGTGCCCCTATCCTGCCATTCCCAGAGTCCCCCCACCCCTGCCCTGCCGTGCCCAGAGCCCTGACAACCCCATTGTGCCGTGCCCAGCACCCCAGTGCCCCCATCCTGCTGTCCCCATGTCCCCCCACCCCTGCCCTGCCGTGCCCAGAGCCCTGACAACCCTGTCCTGCCGTGCCCAGCACCCCAGTGCCCCCATCTCACCCCACTCCCATCACAGCTGTATTCCTCCCAGCCCATCCCATCCCATCCCATCCCATCCCATCCCATCCCATCCCATCCCATCCCATCCCATCCCATCCCATCCCAGCTGTGTTTTCCCCCACCTCACCCCCATCCCAGCTCTGTTCCCCCCATCCCAGCTGTGTTTCCCCACCCACCCCACTCTCAGCTGTTCCCCCATCCCAGCCGTGTTTCCCCATCCCATCCCATCCCATCCTATCCCATCCCATCCCATCCCATCCCATCCCATCCCATCCCATCCCATCCCATCCCATCCTATCCCATCCCATCCTATCCCATCCCATCCCATCCCATCCCATCCCATCCCATCCCATCCCATCCCATCCCATCCCATCCCATCCCATCCATCCCATCCCATCCCATCCCATCCCATTCCCATCCATCCCATCCCACCCCATCCCATCCCACCCCAGCCGTCCCCCCCCAGCCCCCACTCACGGCCATGTTTCCCCCATCCCATCCCATCCCATCCCATCCCACCCCATCCCATCCATCCCATCCCATCCCACCCCACCCCATCCCATCCCATCCATCCCATCCCACCCCACCCCATCCCATCCCATCCATCCCATCCCACCCCATCCCATCCCATCCCATCCCATCCCATCCCATCCCATCCCATCCCATCCCACCCCATCCCATCCCATCCCATCCATCCCATCCCATCCCATCCCATCCCATCCCATCCCATCCCATCCCATCCATCCCATCCCATCCCATCCCATCCCATCCCATCCCATCCATCCCATCCATCCCATCCCATCCCATCCATCCCATCCCATCCCATCCCACCCCATCCCATCCCATCCCATCCATCCCATCCCATCCCACCCCATTCCCATCCCATCCCATCCCATCCCATCCATCCCATCCCATCCCATCCCATCCCATCCCATCCCATCCATCCCATCCCATCCCATCCCATCCCACCCCATTCCCATCCCATCCATCCCATCCCATCCCACCCCACCCCATCCCATCCCATCCATCCCATCCCACCCCATCCCATCCCATCCCATCCCATCCCATCCATCCCATCCCACCCCATCCCATCCATCCCATCCCATCCCACCCCCATCCCATCCCATCCATCCCATCCCACCCCACCCCATCCCATCCCATCCATCCCATCCCACCCCATCCCATCCCATCCCATCCCATCCCATCCCATCCCACCCCATCCCATCCCATCCCATCCCATCCCATCCATCCCATCCCATCCCATCCCATCCCATCCCATCCCATCCATCCCATCCCATCCCATCCCACCCCATCCCATCCCATCCCATCCATCCCATCCCATCCCACCCCATTCCCATCCCATCCATCCCATCCCATCCCATCCCACCCCACCCCATCCCATCCCATCCCATCCCATCCCACCCCATCCCATCCCATCCCATCCCACCCCATCCCACCCCATCCCACCCCATCCCATCCCACCCCACCCCAGCCGTCCCCCCCCAGCCCCACTCACAGCCGTGTTCCACCATCCCATCCCATCTCAGCTGTGTTCCCCCCACCCCATCCCATCCCATCTCATCCCATCCCATCCATCCCATCCCATCCCATCCCATCCCATCCCATCCCATCCCATCCCATCCCATCCCATCCCATCCCATCCCATCCCATCCCATCCCATCCCCGCCGTCCCTCTCCACTCACGGCCGTGTTTCCCCCCCTCACCCCTCCCCACTCCCGGCCGTGTTTCCCCCAATCCCACCCCATCCCATTCCCCACTCACGGCCGTACTCCGGCGGGAAGAAGTGCAGGTTCCGCAGCTCCTCCCTCTCGATCCTGATGGGGCTCCTCAGGTCGTCCGGGAGGGCTGGGGGGGGTCGTGATCACTGGGGGCTCTGGGGGGGGTCTGGGTGTGCCCCTGCCCACCCATGAGGGCTCTGAGGGGTCTGGGTGTGCCCCTGCCCACCCACGGGGGCTCTGAGGGGTCTGTGTGTGCCCTGCCCACCCACGGGGGCTCTGAGGGGGATCTGGGTGTGCCCTGCCCACCCATTCTGAGGGGTCTGGGTGTGCCCCTGCCCACCCACGGGGGCTCTGAGGGGGGGTCTGTGTGTGCCCCTGCCCACCCACGGGGGCTCTGAGGTGGGGGTCTGTGTGTGCCCCTGCCCACCCATTCTGAGGGGGGGGTCTGTGTGTGCCCCTGCCCACCCACGGGGGCTCTGAGGGGGGTCTGGGTGTGCCCCTGCCCACCCACGGGGGCTCTGAGGGGGGGTCTGGGTGTGTCCCTGCCCACCCATTCTGAGGGGTCTGTGTGTGCCCCTGCCCACCCACGGGGGCTCTGAGGGGACAGGGGGGTCTGTCTGTGCCCCTGCCCACCCATGAGGGCTCTGAGGGGTCTGTGCGTGTCCCTGCCCACCCACGGGGGCTCTGAGGGGTCTGGGTGTGCCCCTGCCCACCCATTCTGAGGGGGGGTCCGTGTGTGTCCCTGCCCACCCACGGGGGTTCGGGGGGGGGTCTGTGTGTGCCCCTGCCCACCCATTCTGAGAGGTCTGGGTGTGCCCCTGCCCACCCACGGGGGCTCTGAGGGGACAGGGGGGTCTGTGTGTACCCCTGCCCACCCATTCTGAGGGGGGGGTCTGTGTGTGCCCTGCCCACCCATGAGGGCTCTGAGTGGGGGTCTGGGTGTGCCCTGCCCACCCATTCTGAGGGGGGGGGGTCTGTGTGTGCCCCTGCCCACCCATTCTGAGGGGGGGTCTGGGTGTGCCCCTGCCCACCCATTCTGAGGGGTCTGTGTGTGCCCCTGCCCACCCACGAGGGCTCTGAGGGGTCTGTGCGTGTCCCCTGCCCACCCATTCTGAGGGGGGGGTCTGTCTGTGCCCCTGCCCACCCACGGGGGCTCTGAGGGGGGGGGTCTGGGTGTGTGCCCTGCCCACCCATTCTGAGGGGGGGTCTGTGTGTGCCCCTGCCCACCCACAGGGGTTCTGAGGGGTCTGGGTGTGCCCCTTCCGACCCACGGGGGCTCTGAGGGGGGGTCCGTGTGTGTCCCCCAGAGTCCCCCCCGGCCACCCCCATCCCACACAGGAGCAGCAATTCCCGGAGGGATGTAGGTCCCCCCCCTCGCAGAGCCCAGGACCCCCCCCGTGCCCGGAGCCTCCCTGGGGGGGGCTCGGGGGTCCCCCCGGGGCAGGGGGCACACGGGGGTGGCCGCGGGACACTCACCGTTGGCAAAGACCCGGTGCCAAACTGGGGGGAGCCGATCCGGACCGGGCGGGACGGGGAGGGGGCACCGGGAGGAGAGAGGGGAACACCGGGGTTTGGAGGGACCCCAGAGGGACCCCCCGAGCTCCTGCCCAGCCGGGACCCCCCCACACGACCCCTGTCCCCGTCCTGAGACCCCCTCGGAGCCCTCGGACCGGAGCCGGCGCTGCCCCCCCTGCCCTGTCCTGCCCTCCCCTCCCCACAGCCCTTCCCTCCCGCCCCTTCCCTCACTTCTCCGCCCGAACCTTTCCCGTTATTCCCCTCAAATTTGCCCGGAATTATTCCCGGGGAGGGGAATCCAAGGGGATCCAAGGGCACCCTGAACTTTCCCCGTGGTACAAAGGTCCTTTCCCCCGTGTTCCCTGGGTGCTCCTGAGCCCCCAAAGGTCCTGAGACCCCAAAGGTCCTGAGCCCCTGTTCCCCCGTGTTCCCTGGGTGTTCCTGAGCCCCCAAAGGCCCTTCCCCCATTCCCCCCGTGTTCCCTGGGTGTTCCTGAGCCCCCAAAGGTCCTTCCCCCCTTTTCCCCCCCGTGTTCCCTGGGTGTTCCTGAGCCCCCAAAGGTCCTTCCCCCCGTTCCCCCCATGTTCCCTGGGTGCTCCTGAGCCCCCAAAGGTCCTTCCCCCCTTTTCCCCCTCATTCCCTGGGTGTTCCTGAGCCCCCAAAGGTCCTTCCCCCTGTTCCCCCCCTGTTCCCTGGGTGTTCCTGAGCCCCCAAAGGTCCTTCCCCCATTCCCCCCCTGTTCCCTGGGTGTTCCTGAGCCCCCAAAGATCCTTTTCCCCCCGTTCCCCCCGTGTTCCCTGAGTGCTCCTGAGCCCCCAAAGATCCTTTTCCCCCCATTCCCCCCCTGTTCCCTGGGCGCTCCGGAGCCCCAAGCCGCCCCCTCCAGAGCCCCCCCGGCGTGGCCGGGCCCCCATTCCGGGCCTGGCTGGCTGAGCCCCGCCATTCCCGCAGTTTTCCCGCAGTTTTCCCGCAGTTTTCCCGCGGGATGCCGGGCGGGGCCGGCGCTGACCCACCCGAGCCGATCTTGATGAGCCCGTTGTGCTGGATGAAGATGGTGTCGCTGGTCAGGTTGCCGTGGATGATGGGGGGCTCGCAGGAGTGCAGGAAGCTGGGGGGGCACACGGGGGGGGTCCTGAGCACAGGCGGGACCCCCCGGGACCGGGGAGGGCGCCGGGGGAGGGCTGGGCTGTACCTGAGAGCCGAGAGGATCTGGGTGCACCAGCGCTTCCAGGCCTGCAGAGGGACCGAGCTGGGTCAGCCGGGACAGCCGGGGCAGCCCACGGCCGGGCCGAGGGTCCTTCCCACACATTCCAGGGAAAAGGACATCCCCCTGTGCCCTGCCCACGCTCAGGGTCCTTCCCACACATTCCCGGGGAAAAGGACACCCCCTGTGCCCTGCCCAGGCTCAGGGATGGATCCCACCCATTCCCAGGAAAAGGACATCCCCTGTGCCCTGCCCAGGCTCAGGGATGGATCCCACCCATTCCCAGGGACAGGGACATCCCCTGTGCCCTGCCCAGGCTCAGGGATGGATCCCACCCATTCCCGGGGAAAAGGACACCCCCTGTGCCCTCCCCAGGCTCAGGGATGGATCCCACCCATTCCCAGGGACATCCCCCTGTGCCCTGCCCAGGCTCAGGGTCCTTCCCACCCATTCCCAGGGAAAAGGACACCCCCTGTGCCCTGCCCAGGGATGGATCCCATCCATTCCCGGGGAAAAGGACATCCCCCTGTGCCCTGCCCAGGCTCGGGGATGGATCCCACCCATTCCCAGGGGCAGGACATCCCCCTGCCCAGGCTCAGGGATGGATCCCACGCTGTCCCACCACAGCAGCCCCCTGTTCCCCCTGTTCCCAGAGTCCAGCAAAGGCTCAGAGCTGCAGGAGAGCTGGGAGGGACTTTGGACACAGGCCTGGAGTGCCAGGACAAGGGAATGGCTTTCCATGGACAGAGGGCAGGGTTTGATGGGACACTGGGGAGAAATCCCTCCCTGTGAGGGGGTGAGGGCCTGGTACAGGGTGCCCAGAGAAGCTGTGGCTGCCCCTGGATCCCTGGAAGTGTCCCAGGCCAGGCTGGACGGGGCTTGGAGCACCCTGGGCTGGTGCACAGGGTGGGACTGGAGGGTCCTGGAGGTGCTGACACCACGGCTGGGCAGTGGGTTTGCAGTGACACTGGTCTCTTGTGCCCTGTTCCAGCCCCGGTGAGGGTGGTGGGAGCACCCAGAGCTCCCCAGGACAGTGTCCCCCACCCTTGGTGCTCCCACCTCGGGATCAGCAGGGCCAGGTCTGGGCTCTCCTGGGGCAGCTCTGCCCTTGCTCCAGCCCCCTCCCCACAGCGGGGTCCTGGGGTGACCCAGGGGGCAACAACCCACCCCTGCCCTGCCTTGGGGGATCCCAGAGACCCTCCCCGTGCTGCTGGAGCCCCCCCCTCACCCGGGACACCCCGAGAGCTGCCAACAACCCACCCGGGCGTTCATGGCCTTGTGGTTCTTCTTGGTTTTCTTCAGGAACTGCTTGAGGCTCCCCGAGGACACGTACTCTGTGATGAAGATCACCTGGGCAGGGGACAGCAGGGTCAGCTCCCCCGGCCCTGCAGGGCTCAGGGGCTGCTGGGGGCAGGGCCTGGAGCTGGGACCCCCACCCTGCTCCCCCCGGGACCCCTGGGACCCCCACCCCGTTCCCCCCAGGACCCCCCTACCCGTGCCTTGGAGTCCTTCACGTCCAGCCAGTACTTGTGCAGCTTCACGATGTTGGGGTGATCCACCAGCACCAGCTGCTCGAACATGGTCTTGATCTTCTCCTGGGGGCACACGGGGGGCACGTCGGGGGGCACGGGGACAGGGGGGGCAGGTGGCAGGGCCTGGGACACGGCAGGGGAGGTGGCAGGACAGGGGATGGGACAGGACAGGGGATGTGACAGGACAGGGAAGGTGGCAGGGCCTGGGACATGGCAGGGCAGAGGAAGTGGCAGTGCCTGAGATGTGACAGGTCCTGGGATGTGGCAGGACAGGGGACGTGGCAGGACAGGGGATGTGGCAGGGCCTGGGATGTGACAGGGCAGGGGAGGTGACAGGACAGGGGAGGTGCAGGTCCTGGGACGTGGCAGGGTCTGGGATGTGGCAGGTCCTGGGATGTGACAGGGCAGGGGACGTGGCAGGGCCTGGGAGGTGGCAGGACAGGGGAGGTGGCAGTGCCCGGGATGTGGCAGGGCAGGGGAGGTGGCAGGGCCTGGGATGTGGCAGGGTTTGGGACATGACAGGACAGGGGAGGTGGCAGGGCAGGGGTCATGGCAGGGTCTGGGAGGTGGCAGGTCCTGGGATGTGACAGGACAGGGGATGTGGCAGGACAGGGCAGGTGGCAGGGCCTGGGACATGGGAGGTCCTGGGATGTGACAGGACAGGGGAGCTGGTAGGACAGGGGAGGTGGCAGGACAGGGGATGTGACAGGACAGGGGATGTGACAGGGCAGGGGAGGTGGCAGGGTAGGGGAATTGGCAGGTCCTGGGACGTGGCAGGTCCTGGGACGTGGCAGGTCCTGGGATGTGACAGGACAGGGGATGTGACAGGGCCTGGGAGGTGGCAGGGTCTGGGATGTGGCAGGTCCTGGGATGTGGCAGGACAGGGGATGTGACAGGGCCTGGGAGGTGGCAGGGCAGGGTCTGGGATGTGGCAGGTCCTGGGATGTGCCAGGACACCCCTGAGAGCCGGGAAGGGACTGTGCCCCGGTCACAGGGACACTGGTGTGGGGTCTGGAGGACACTGGGGCTGCCTCTGAGGGCTAACGAGGCAGGCACAGGGAAGGGAGGAGCCCACCCTGCCGGGCTGTGCCCGCAGTGCCCACCGGGGGAAGGTGCTGGGGGGGCTCAGGAACCCCCCCGGGGGGGTCACTCACCTCGTGTGCCTTGAAGGCCTTCTTGTCGGTGAAGAGCAGCTCGTTCCACACCACCTCCACCCCCTCCTCCGTGTCCATGGCCAGGAAGGTGCTCTGGATGCCAGGCATGTTCCCCTGGTTCACCTGCGGGCAGGGAGGGGGTGAGACCCCCCCGAGGGACGTGCTGGGGGGACAGGGGCGGTCTGGGGGGACCCCGGGATGGGAGGGCACCCCCTGCTCCACAGGCAACCCCCAAAGCAAAACCCTTTTCTGTTTTTACCTTTAGGTGGCACAAGAGCAGCTCGTGGCACAGCCCTGACTGGTTGGTGGGACTGGTTTGTGGGACTGGTCTGTGGGACTGGTCTGTGGGACTGGTTTGTGGGACTGGTTTGTGGGACTGGTCTGTGGGACTGGTCTGTGGGACTGGTTTGTGGGACTGGTCTGTCTGACCCACCTCCAGCCACCACTGGGAATCCATTCAGGGCTCTCTGACCCCGGGCTCTGCTGTGCACACCGTGAATGTTGCACAGTCACCTCCCTGTCACTGGTGCTGTTGGAAGGACCGGCAGTTCCCAGCGGGAACACATCAACAACCGACTGAATAAACAACAAATAAATCCCACAACCGACTGAATAAACAACAAATAAATCCCGCTGAACACACCAACAACCAACCGAATAAACAACAAATAAATCCCACAACCAACTGAATAAACAACAAATAAATCCCACTGAACACACCAACAACCGAGTGAATAAACAACAAATAAATCCCGCTGAACACACCAACAACCGACTGAATAAACAACAAATAAATCCCACTGAAAGCCGATTCCTGCCCCGGAAGAGCAAAGTCTGCCTGTTCTTACACTCCCTGCCAGGGCTGGGGGCTCACCCTGCTGCTGGGGCTGGGGGCTCACCAGGCTCTAGGGGCTCATCCTGCTGCTGGGGCTGGTGGTGCTGCTGGGGCTGGGGGCTCGCCCAACTCTGAGGGCTCATCCCTCCCTGGGGACTGATTCCCCCAGCTCTGGGGCTCATCCCGCTGCTGGGGCTGATCCCACTGCTGGGGCTGGGGGCTGACCCAGCTCCGGGGGCTCATCCCTCCCTGGGGACTGATTCCCCCAGCTCTGGGGGCTCATCCTGCTCCTGGGGCTGATCCCACTGCTGGGGTTGGGGTCTCACCCGGCTCTGGGGGCTCGCCCAGCTCTGGGGGCTCACCCGGCTCTGGGGGCTCATCCCTCCCTGGGGACTGATCCCCCCATGGCTGGGGGCTCATCCTGCTGCTGAGGCTGGTCCCACTGCTGGGGCTGGGGGCTCATCCCTCCCTGGGGACTGATCCCCCCAGCTCTGGGGGCTCATCCTGCTGCTGGGGCTGGGGGTTCACCCAGCTCTGGGGGCTCACCCGGCTCTGGGGGCTCACCCGGCTCTGGGGGCTCACCAAACTGGGGGCTCACCTGGCTCTGGGGGCTCACACAACTCTGGGGGCTGATCCAGCTCTGGGGTCTCACCCAGCTCTGGGGGCTGATCCAGTTCTGGGGTCTCACCCGGTTCTGGGGTCTCACCCAGCTCTGGGGGCTCACCCGGTTCTGGGGGCTGATCCCTCCCTCGGGACTGACCCCCCCGGGCTCGGGGCAGGCTCAGCACCCCCAGCTGACTGGCAGGGTGTGCCCGGGCAGCTCGTGGCCCAGTTCCTGCCGTGGGCACACAAAGCCCCCTCTGTTCCTCCTCCTGCCCGGCACAGGCTCCACGTGCTCCACACACAGCCCAGCACGGACGGCCCCGGCTGGCCCCGCTGGCCACAGCCCTCCAGTGACCCCAGGGACCCCAACAGCATTTCCAGTGATCCCAGCAGCCTTCCAGTGACCCCAGTGACCCCAGGGACCCCAGGGACCCCAGGGACCCCAGTGATCCCAGTGATCCCAGCAGCCTTCCTGGTGACCCCAGTGACCCCAGTGCCCCCAGTAACCCCAGCAGCCTTCCAGTGACCCCAGTGACCCCAGGGACCCCAGTGATCCCAGTGATCCCAGTGACCCCAGCAGCCTTCCAGTGACCCCAGTGACCCCAGGGACCACAGGGACCCCAGTGATCCCACTAGCCTTCCAGTGACCCCAGTGATCCCAGCAGCCTTCCTGGTGATCCCAGTGATCCCAGCAGCCTTCCAGTGACCCCAGGGACCCCAGGGACCCCAGTGACCACAGTGACCACAGTGACCCCAGGGACCCCAGTGACCCCAGTGATCCCTGCAGCCTCCCAGTGACCCCAGTGACCCCAGTGATCCCAGTGATCCCAGCAGCCTTCCAGTGACCCCAGTGATCCCAGTGACCCCAGTGATCCCAGCAGCCTCCTAGTGACCCCAGTGACCCCAGTGACCCCAGTGATCCCAGTGACCCCAGCAGCCTTCCAGTGACCCCAGTGACCCCAGTGACCCCAGTGACCCCAGTGACCTCAGTGACCCCAGCAGCCTTCCCAGTGATCCCAGTGACCCCAGTGATCCCAGCAGCCTTCCAGTGACCCCAGTGACCCCAGTGACCCCAGCAGCCTTCCCAGTGATCCCAGTGACCCCAGTGACCCCAGCAGCCTTCCCAGTGATCCCAGCAGCCTCCCAGTGACCCCAGTGACCCCAGCAGCCTCCCAGTGATCCCAGAGATCCCAGTGACCCCAGCAGCCTCCCAGTGACCCCAGTGATCCCAGCAGCCTTCCTGGTGATCCCAGTGATCCCAGTGACTCCAGTGACCCCAGCAGCCTTCCTGGTGATCCCAGTGACCCCAGTGACCTCAGTGACCCCAGCAGCCTTCCTGGTGATCCCAGTGACCCCAGCAGCCTCCCAGTGATCCCAGCAGCCTCCCAGTGCACACAGAGCCAGTGGGGATCACAGAATTGTCACAGAACCACGGGATGGTTCGGGTTGGGGGGACCCTAAAGCCCATCTCGTCCCGGGGACCCTCAGCAGGAGCCCGGGGTGGTCCCTGCCAGCCCCGAACGAGCTGCCCCGTGAGCCCCGGGGCCATCCCGGTGCTCGGGGCCATCCCGGTGGATCCGCCGGGATCCGGGAGCCTCTGGAGCCTCTGGAAGGGGGTGGGAAGAGCAGGCGGGCCCGCGGGGGGGGCACATCCCCCTCTCCGTGCGGACACGGACCTGCCCCGTCCTGTGCCGGGGTGGGAGGGGGGAGAACAAAACCGACCCCCGGCAGCTGCCGCAGCCCCGGGGCCGCCCCCGAGGGGGAATAAATGGGGCAACATCGACAGCCCGGCGGGACAAGGGGCACCGGGCACCCCCTGGCCCAGCGGGACAAGGGGCACGACACCGGACCCCCGGGCACCCCCCGGCCCGGCCGGACAAAGGGAACCGGCACCGGACCCCCGGGCACCCTCTGGCCCGGTGGGACAAGGGGCACCGGCACCGGACCCCCGGGCACCCCCCGCCCCCCTCCCCGCGGTCCCGGGGTGCTGCCGGTGGGCACCGTGGCCAGAAAGGCCCGGAGCCACCGCCGGGACCGGGCACTGGAGCCCGACCGAGGGTCGGGTGGCAGCTCCCGATAAATCGATCCTTTTGAGATTTTCTTGTCAGCCGGGGCTGAACCGGGCACGGGAATGGGATCGGGGGGCCGGGAGAGCAGCTGTGGGACTGGGCAGGAACAGGGATGGGGATTTGGGGCTGGGAGAGCAGCTGTGGGACGGGGCAGGAACAGGGATGGGAACAGGGATGAGGATTTGGGGCTGGGAGAGCAGCTGTGGGATGAGGCAGGAGCAGGAATGGACTCAGGGATGGGGATTTGGGGTCAGGAGAGCAGCTGTGGGACCAGGCAGGAACAGGGATGGGGATTTGGGGCTGGGAGAGCAGCTGTGGGATGAGGCAGGAACAGGGATGGGCTCAGGGATGAGGATTTGGGGTCAGGAGAGCAGCTGTGGGACCAGGCAGGAACAGGGATGGGGATTTGGGGCTGGGAGAGCAGCTGTGGGATGAGGCAGGAGCATGAATGGACTCAGGGATGAGGATTTGGGGCTGGGAGAGCAGCTGTGGGGTGAGGCAGGAACAGGGATGGGCTCAGGGATGAGGATTTGGGGCCAGGAGAGAAGCTTTGGGATGAGGCAGGAGCAGGAACAGGAACAGGGGTGAGGATTTGGGGTCAGGAGAGTAGCTGTGGGATGAGGCAGGAACAGGGATGGGCTGAGGGGTGAGGATTTGGGGCTGGGAGAGCAGCTGTGGGACAGGGTAGGAGCAGGGCCTGGAGCAATGGGAAGAGGCTTTTCAGCTGCTCAGGGCAGGGGGGTTTGTGTGGCCCCTTCCCACCCAAACCATTCCAGGATTCCCCACTCACTGTGTGCCCCCATCACCCCACCCCTCGTGCCCCCACTCGCTCTGGGGACGGGGGGGATTTGTGGGGCCACAGGGCTGGGCAGGGAACAGGATGGGGCTGAGCAGGGAACAGGATGGGGCTGAGCAGGGAACAGGATGGGGCTGAGCAGGAACACGATGGGGCTGAGCAGGGAACAGGATGGGGCTGAGCAGGGACAGGATGGGGCTGAGCAGGGAACAGGATGGGGCTGAGAAGGGACAAGATGGGGCTGAGCAGGGAACAGGATGGGGCTGAGCAGGGACACAATGGGGCTGAGCAGGGAACAGGATGGGGCTGAGCAGGGAACAGGATGGGGCTGAGCAGGGACAGGATGGGGCTGAGCAGGGAACAGGATGGGGCTGAGAAGGGAACAGGATGGGGCTGAGCAGGGAATAGGATGGGGCTGAGCAGGGACAGGATGGGGCTGAGCAGGGAACAGGATGGGGCTGAGCAGGGAACAGGATGGGGCTGAGCAGGAACACGATGGGGCTGAGCAGGGAACAGGATGGGGCTGAGCAGGGAACAGGATGGGGCTGAGCAGGGACACAATGGGGCTGAGCAGGGAACAGGATGGGGCTGAGCAGGGAACAGGATGGGGCTGAGCAGGGAACAGGATGGGGCTGAGCAGGGACACAATGGGGCTGAGCAGGGAACAGGATGGGGCTGAGCAGGGAACAGGATGGGGCTGAGCAGGGAATAGGATGGGGCTGAGCAGGGAACAGGATGGGGCTGAGCAGGGAATAGGATGGGGCTGAGCAGGGAACAGGATGGGGCTGAGCAGGGACACGATGGGGCTGAGCAAGGAACAGGATGGGGCTGAGCAGGGAACAGGATGGGGCTGAGCAGGGAATAGGATGGGGTTGAGCAGGGAATAGGATGGGGCTGAGCAGGGAATACAATGGGGCTGAGCAGGGAACAGGATGGGGCTGAGAAGGGACAGGATGGGGCTGAGCAGGGAACAGGATGGGGCTGGGACAGGGAGGGCTGTCCAGGGCTCTGTCCAGGGCTCTGTCCAGGTCTCTGTCCAGGGCTCAGGACCGGGGGGTGCCCCACGGGCAGGGCACGGGGACCCCCCCTGGGCAGCAGGGACCGATCCTGCAGGCTCTGCCGGTGCTGGGCCCCGCCGTTCTCCCCCCAAACCTCGTCCCCCGGCCCCGACCGAGGCCCCTCTTCCCTGCCCACACCGCGGCCCCGGGCAGGGCAGGGCTGGCTGTTGCGACACAGAAATCGCTTTGGAAAACACAGGAGAGGGAGAAAACGTGAGCTGAGAGGGCCGAGGGCCCGGTCAGGGACCCCTGGACCCTGTCCCGCAGTCACCGGGGGGGCAGGGACAGGGACAGGCAGCGCAGGCAGAGCCCGCGGGCAGGGGCTGGAGCAACACGGGCCGGGATCCCGGGCTCCAATCCCAGCGCCCAGGGCCCCTTCAGCACCAGCCGGGCCACCAGCAGCCCCTCAGGGAGGGCACAGGGACCACCAGCAGCCCCTCAGGGAGGGCACAGGGACCAGCAGCAGCCCCTCTGTCCCCAGGGTGGGACAGGGACCACCAGCAGCCCCTCAGGGAGGGCACAGGGACCACCAGCAGCCCCTCTGTCCCCAGGGTGGGACAAGGACCACCAGCAGCCCCTCTGTCCCCAAGGACAGGGACCATCACCAGCAGCCCCTCTGTCCCCAAGGAGGGCACAGGGACCAGCAGCAGCCCCTCTGTCCCCAGAGAGGGGACTGGGACCACCAGCAGCAGCCCCTCTGTCCTGAGGGACAGGGACCACCAGCAGCCCCTCTGTCCCCATGGTGGGACAGGGACCAGCAGCAGCCCCTCTGTCCCCAGGGAGGGTACAGGGACCACCACCAGCAGCCCCTCTGTCCCCAAGGAGGGGACAGGAACCACCACCAGCAGCCCCTCTGTCCCCAGGGAGGATAGAGGGACCACCAGCAGCCCCTCTGTCCCCAGGGAGGGACTGGGACCAGCAGCAGCCCCTCTGTCCCCAAGGAGGGGACAGGAACCACCACCAGCAGCCCCTCTGTCCCCAGGGTGGGACTGGGACCACCAGCAGCCCTGAGTGGTGACAGATCCACCTGTCCCTCAGCAGCTGGAATTGTCCCCACGTCGGGAGCCCCAAGGGCTGTGTCAGGGGGCTGTGACAGGGGGCTGGGACAGGGGCTGTGACAGGGGGCTGTGACAGGGGGCTGTGACAGGGGGCTGGGGACACCCGGGGTGCCCAGGGCAGGGCAGCCCCACCCGCGGATTCCTCGGTGCCAGACAAACCTGTTCTGCCCCTGCAGCCCTGTTACACAACGAGCAGGTGAAGGGAAGGCACGAGATGGAAAATATTCGGGTTCCAGTGAAGCATTTGATCCTGTCTCTCACGAACCCACGGCCCCAGCACTAACCCAGCCCCGAGCAGCTGGCAGGGAGCGGGCCCTGGCACGGGGCAGGATGAGCTCTGGCTCTGGCACAGGGCAGGATGAGCTCTAGCTCTGGCACAGGATAGAATGAGCTCTGGCTCTGGCACGGGGCAGGATGAGCTCTGGCACGGGGCAGGATGAGCTCTGGCTCTGGCACAGGGCAGGATGAGCTCTGGCACGGGGCAGGATGAGCTCTGGCTCTGGCACGGGGCAGGATGAGCTCTGGCTCTGGCACAGGCAGGATGAGCTCTGGCTCTGGCACAGGATAGGATGAGCTCTGGCTCTGGCACGGGGCAGGATGAGCTCTGGCTCTGGCACGGGGCAGGATGAGCTCTGGCTCTGGCACAGGATAGGATGAGCTCTGGCACGGGGCAGGATGAGCTCTGGCTCTGGCACGGGGCAGGATGAGCTCTGGCTCTGGCACGGGGCAGGATGAGTTCTGGCACAGGATAGGATGAGCTCTGGCTCTGGCACAGCCACGGGGAGCCAGAGAGTGACACCGAGCTGGGCTGGAGGAGCCTGAAGGAATGAGCAGGGTTGGGCCAGAAACCAGCAGGGCTGGGCAGTGAGGCAGGAAACCCAACCTGGCCCCAGCTGTGCTCCGGGAACACGGAGAACAGGGAGGGAAACGCTCAGGGACAACACGCAGCGGGATGGGCAGGGGCAGAGCTCCCCCCTCCAGGGCAGGAGGGGCATCCACGGCTCCCAGCCCTTGCCCATGAAGTCTGCCTGTCACAGAACCACCAAATCCCAGGATGACTCGGGTGGGAAGGGACCCAAAAGCCCACCCAGTCCCACCCCTGCCATGGGCAGGGACCCCTCCCACCAGCCCAGGTTGCTCCAAGCCCCGTCCAGCCTGGCCTGGGACATTTCCAGGGATCCAGGGGTGGCCACAGCTTCTCTGGGCAACCTGTGCCAGGGCCTGCCCACCCTCCCAGCCAGGAATTCCTTCCCAATATCCCACCCAACGCTGCCCTCCAGCACTGGGAGGCCACTGTCCCTGCCCAGGGGATCCCTGCCCGACAGCCACAGTCGGGGGGTCCCTGTGAGATCCCTGTGCACAGGGATCCTGCCTTTCCCAGCCGGATCTGGCTCCTTGGGAACCGTCCAGCCCGTGCCCCCGGCTGTGGGTGGCAGGGCTGGAAACCTTCCCTGCCCTCCCTGCCCACGGCCGCCCTTCCCTCCTGCCCAGCAGCTGCCGAGCAAACACTGCCATCCCTGTTCTGCTGCCACGGCCGGGAGAGTGACAGGGGAGTACTTTTCCACTGCCCAGAGAGCTGGGAGGGATCCGGCACGGGAGGGATCCGGCACGGGAGAGATCCTGCCCGGGAGAGATCCTGCCCAGGGGAGATCCTGCACGGGAGAGATCCTGCCCAGGGGAGATCCTGCACGGGAGAGATCCTGCTCGGGAGAGATCCTGCCCAGGAGAGATCCTGCCCAGGGGAGATCCTGCACGGGAGAGATCCTGCCCAGGAGAGATCCTGCCCAGGAGAGATCCTGTACGGGAGAGATCCTGCCTGGGAGAGATCCTGCCCGGGAGAGATCCTGCCCGGGAGAGATCCTGCCTGGCAGAGATCCTGCCCGGGAGAGATCCTGCCTGGCAGAGATCCTGCCCGGGAGAGATCCTGTATGGGAGAGATCCTGCCCAGGAGAGATCCTGCCCGGGAGAGATCCTGCCCGGGAGAGATCCTGAACGGGAGAGATCCTGTATGGGAGAGATCCTGCTTGGGAGAGATCCTACCCAGGAGAGATCCTACCCAGGAGAGATCCTGCCCGGGAGAGATCCTGCCCGGGAGAGATCCTGAACGGGAGAGATCCTGTATGGGAGAGATCCTGCTTGGGAGAGATCCTACCCAGGAGAGATCCTGCCCGGGAGAGATCCTGCTCGGGGTTCCTGTTACCTGGGAGAGGCTGCTCCTGCAGCACCGAGCAGTGTTTGCTTTGCCCCCAGGGCCAGGAGGTGACACGGCCCAGAGACAGCCCTGCAGGGTCCAAGGAGGTGACACAGTCTGGGGACAGCCCTGCAGGGTCTCAGGAGGTGACACAGTCTGGGGACAGCCCTGCAGGGTCCCAGGAGGTGACACAGCCCGGGGACAGCCCTGTGGGGTCTCAGGAGGTGACATGGGCTGGGGGCAGCCCTGCAGGGTCTCAGGAGGTGACACAGTCTGAGCTCAGCCCTGCAGGGTCCCAGGAGGTGACACAGCTCAAGGACAGCCCTGCAGGGTCCCAGGAGGTGACACAGCCCAGAGACAGCCCTGCAGGGTCTCAGGAGGTGACACAGTCTGGGGACAGTCCTGCAGGGTCTCAGGAGGTGACACAGCTCAAGGACAGCCCTGCAGGGTCTCAGGAGGTGACACAGCTCAAGGACAGCCCTGCAGGGTCCCCGGAGGTGACACAGCCCGGGGACAGCCCTGTGGGGTCTCAGGAGGTGACATGGGCTGGGGGCAGCCCTGCAGGGTCTCAGGAGGTGACACAGTCTGAGCTCAGCCCTGCAGGGTCCCAGGGAGGTGACACAGCTCAAGGACAGCCCTGCAGGGTCCCAGGAGGTGACAAAGCCTGGGGAGGGGGCTTGGAGGGGGCTCGGAGGGGGCTCGGAGGGGACACGGAGGGGGCACAGAGGGGGCATGGAGGGGACACGGAGGGGACACAGAGGGGACACAGAGGGGGCACGGAGGGGGCACAGAGGGGACACAGAGGGGGCTCGGAGGGGGCACAAAGGGGGCTCAGAGGGGCACGGAGGGGGCACAGAGGGGGCACAGAGGGGACACGGAGGGGGCATGGAGGGGGTTTGAGCCTGCGGGACTTGGCTGCGACGTCCGGGCCCTGCCAACAACAGCACCCCCACGGGAGAGGCAGGGAGGGGCCAAAAGGGCCGGGATAAAAGCAGGAAAGGGAAGAAAAGGCGGCCGGTGCCAGGGATTGTAACGCGGCTGGAGGAGGGAGCAGCGGGAACAGCCCCGGAGCTGCCGGGCCGCGTCCAGCCGGGACAGGGAGGGTGAGGGTTAGGGTTAGGGTTAGGGTTAGGGTTAGAGTCCCTGTCCAGCCGGGACAGGGAGGGTTAGGGTTAAGGTTAGGGTTAGGGTTAGGGTTAGGGTTAGAGTCCCTGTCCAGCCGGGACAGGGAGGGTGAGGGTTAGGGTTAGGGTTAGGGTTAGGGTTAGAGTCCCTGTCCAGCCGGGACAGGGAGCAGATCCAGGGCACGGGCACTGCCCGGAGCACGGCAGGGAGCAGGGACGGGGCACGGGAGCTGCAGGCAGCAATTCCTGGGGGAATACGGATGGGGATACGGGAGCTGCAGGCAAGAATTCCCGGGGGGATAGGGATGGGGATAAAGGAGCTGCAGGCAGGAATTCCTGGGGGGATAGGGATGGGGATATGGGAGCTGCAGGCAGCAATTCCTGGGGGAATAGGGATGGGGATAAAGGAGCTGCAGGCAAGAATTCCTGGGGGAATAGGGATGGGGATAAAAGAGGCTGCAGCCAAGAATTCCTGTGGAGAATATGGATGGGGATAAAGGAGCTGCAGCCAGGAATTCCTGGGGGGAATATGGATGAGGATAAAGGAGCTGCAGCCAGCAATTCCTGTGGAGAATACGGATGGGGATAAAGGAGCTGCAACCAGGCATTCCTGTGGAGAACAGAGATGGGGATAAAGGAGCTGCAGCCAGAATTCCTGGAGGGAATACAGATGGGGATAAAGGAGCTGCAGCCAGAATTTCTGGGGGTAATATGGATGGGGATAAAGGAGCTGCAGTGAGGCATCTCTGTGGGGAATATTGATGGGAATAAAGGAGCTGCAGCCAGGCATTTCTGTGCAGAACATGGATGGGGATAAAGGAGCTGCAGCCAGAATTCCCATACAGAACATGGACAGGGATAAAGGAGCTGCAGTGAGGCATTCCAATGCAGAACATGGACAGGAATAAAGGAGCTGGAGTAGCCAGAATTCCTATGGAGAACAGGGACAGGGATAAAGGAGCTGCAGCCAGAATTCCTATGGAGAACAGGGATGGGGATAAAGGAGCTGCAGCCAGAATTCCCATATAGAACAGGGACAGGGATAAAGGAGCTGCAGCCAGAATTCCTATGGAGAACAGGGACAGGGATAAAGGAGCTGCAGCCAGAATTCCCATACAGAACAGGGACAGGGATAAAGGAGTTGCAGCCAGAATTCCCATACAGGACATGGACAGGGACAAGGGACCTGGAGCAGCCAGAATTCCCGTACAGGACATGGACAGGGATGAAGGACCTGGAGCAGCCAGAATTCCCATACAGGACATGGACAGGGATAAGGGACCTGGAGCAGCCAGAATTCCCATACAGAACATGGACAGGGATGAAGGAGCTGCAGCCAGAATTCCCATACAGAACAGGGACAGGGATAAGGGACCTGGAACAGCCAGAATTCCCATACAGGACACGGACAGGGATAAGGGAGCTGCAGCCAGAATTCCCATACAGGACACAGACAGGGATAAAGGAGCTGGAGCAGCCAGAATTCCCATAGAGGCCATGGACAGGGATTAAGGACCTGGAGCAGCCAGAATTCCCATACAGGACACGGACAGGGATGAAGGAGCTGGAGCAGCCAGAAATCCCATACAGAACATGGACAGGGATAAGGGACCTGGAACAGCCAGAAATCCCATACAGGACACGGACAGGGACAAGGGACCTGGAACAGCCAGAATTCCCATACAGGTCATGGACAGGGACAAAGGAGCTGCAGCCAGGATTCCCATACAGGACACAGACAGGGATGAAGGAGCTGCAGCCAGAATTCCCATACAGGACACAGACAGGGATGAAGGAGCTGCAGCCAGGATTCCCATACAGGACACAGACAGGGCCGTGTCCCTGCCCGAGCAGGGCCGGATCCTGCCCCAGCCCTCCCCAGGGCTGACGTCAGCCCTGCCCAGCAGCAGAACAAGGCCCGGGATTGTCGGGGCCGGGTGAGATCCCAGGGGGGATTAAAGGCTCCGTGGAGTGGAGAAGGGGGCACCACCCCAGGGGCATTAAAGGCTCGTGGAATGGAGAAGGGGGCACCACCCCAGGGGGGTTAAAGGCTCGTGGAATGGAGAAGGGGGCACCACCCCAGGGGCATTAAAGGCTCTTGGAGTGGAGAAGGGGGCACCACCCCAGGGGCATTAAAGGCTCTTGGAATGGAGAAGGGGGCACCACCCCAGAGGGATTAAAGGCTCTTGGAATGGAGAAGGTGGCACGGGCAGAGCAGCCCCGGGCAGGGCCGTGGGGAGGGCTCAGAGCCTGGCACAGCCAAGGTTTGTTCCCTGCCAGACCCCCGGAGCACGAGCTGGGCAGGGAACTCCACCGGCTGCTTCCAGCACCCACAGGAGGGTTTCCCACTGGAGTCCCGTTTCCTCGGGATTTATCCCCAATTAGGAGCCCCTGGGGCGCCCCTCAACCCTCCCCCCCATCTGGAGCACAGCCCAGGTGGGGCCTTCGCTGTCCCAAAGGCTCAGATATCAACCCAAAAGGCTTGAGTGTTAACCTTAAAGTCTCTGATATTAACCCTAAAATCTCGAATATTAACCCAAAAGTCTCTGATATTAACCCTAAAATCTCAAATGTTAGCCCTAAAGTCTCAAATGTTAACCCTAAAATCTCAAATGTTAGCCCTAAAGTCTCAAATATTAACCCTAAAATCTCAGATGTTAGCCCCAAAATCTCAAATGTTAGCCCTAAAATCTCGAATGTTAGCCCTGAAGTCTCAGATACCAACCCTACAGTCCAGAATATTAATCCTAAAATCTTGGGTATTAACCCCAAAGTCTCTGATATTAACCCTAAAATCTCAAATGTTAGCCCTAAAGTCTCAAATGTTAACCCTAAAGTCTAGAATGTTAGCCCTGAAGTCTCGAATATTAACCCTAAAGTCTCAAATGTTGGCCCTAAAGTCTCAGATACCAACCCTACAGTCCAGGATATTAATCCTAAAGTCTCAGATATTAACTCCAAAGTCTCAAATGTTAACCCTAAAATTTCAAATGTTAACCCTAAAATCTCAAATGTTAGCCCTGAAGTCTCAAATGTTAGCTCAAAAATCTCAAATGTTAGCCCTAAAATCTCGAATGTTAGCCATAAAGTCTAGAATGTTAACCCAAAAGTCTCAAATATTAACCCTAAAATCTCAAATCTTAACCCTAAAATCTCAAATGTTAGCCCTAAAGTCTCAGATACCAACCCTACAGTCCAGGATATTAACCCCAAAGTCTCAGATATTAACCCCAAAGTCTCAGATATTAACCCTAAAACGGGGGATATCCCCCCCCCAAGTCCTGGCTGTGAACCCCTGACGAGCTCAGCTCAGCAGTGTCACCACAAACCCCCCCTGAAAGTGGGTTTGTCACCTCAAACTCCCCCTGAAAAGTGGGTTTGTCACCTCAAACCCCCCCTGAAAGTGGGTTTGTCACCCCAAACCCCCCCTGAAAGAGGGTTTGTCACCTCAAACCCCCCCTGAAAGTGGGTTTGTCACCTCAAACCCCCTCGAAAGTGGGATTGTCACCCCAAACCCCCCCTGCAAAGTGGGTTTGTCACCTCAAACCCCCCTGAAAGTGGGTTTCTCACCACAAACCCCTCTGAAAATGGGTTTGTCACCACAAACCCCCCCTGAAAAGAGGGTTTGTCACCTCAAACCCCCCTGAAAAGAGGGTTTGTCACCTCAAACCCCCCCTGAAAAGAGGGTTTGTCACCTCAAACCCCCCTGAAAAGAGGGTTTGTCACCTCAAACCCCCCCTGAAAGGAGGGTTTGTCACCACAAACCCCCCCTGAAAGTGGGTTTGTCACCTCAAACCCCCCCTGAAAGTGGGTTTGTCACCCCAAACTCCCCCTGAAAAGTGGGTCTGTCACCTCAAACCCCCCCTGAAAGTGGGTTTGTCACCACAAACCCCCCCTGAAAGTGGGTTTGTGCCCATAAACCCCCCCTGAAAGTGGGTTTCTCACCACAAACCCCTCTGAAAATGGGTTTGTCACCTCAAACCTGCCCTGAAAGTGGGTTTGTCACCCCAAACCCCCCCTGAAAAGAGGGTTTGTCACCACAAACCCCCCCTGAAAAAAGGGTCTGTCACCTCAACCCCCCCTGAAAAGTGGGTTTGTCACCTCAAACCCCCCCTGAAAAGAGGGTTTGTCACCTCAAACCTGCCCTGAAAGTGGGTTTGTCACCTCAAACCCCCCCGAAAGTGGGTTTGTCACCACAAACCCCCCCTGAAAAAAGGGTCTGTCACCTCAAACCCCCCTGAAAGTGGGTTTGTATCCACAGTCCCCCCTGAAAAGAGGGTTTCTAACCACAAACTCCCCCTGAAAAAAGGGTCTGTCACCTCAAACCCCCCCTGAAAAGAAGGTTTGTCACCCCAAACCCCCCCGAAAGTGGGTTTGTCACCTCAAACCCCCCCTGAAAGTGGGTTTGTCACCACAAACCCCCCCAAAAAGTGGGTTTGTCACCTCAAACCCCCCCTGAAAGTGGGTTTATCACCTCAAACCCCCCCTGAAAAGAGAGTTTGTCACCACAAACCCCCCCTGAAAGTGGGTTTGTCACCTCAAACCCCCCCTGAAAGTGGGTTTGTCACCACAAACCCCCCCTGAAAAAAGGGTCTGTCACCACAAACCCCCCCTGAAAGTGGGTTTGTCACCTCAAACCCCCCTGAAAGTGGGTTTGTCACCCCAAACCCCCCCTGAAAGTGGGTTTGTCACCACAAACCCCCCCTGAAAGTGGGTTTCTCACCCCACAAACCCCCCCTGAAAGTGGGTTTGTCACCACAAACCCCCCCTGAAAGTGGGTTTGTCACCACAACCCCCCCCTGAAAGTGGGTTTGTCACCTCAAATCCCCCTGAAAAGAAGGTTTGTCACCACAACCCCCCCCTGAAAGTGGGTTTGTCACCACAAACCCCCCCAAAAAGTGGGTTTGTCACCTCAACCCCCCCCTGAAAGTGGGTTTGTCACCTCAAACCCCCCCTGAAAAGAGAGTTTGTCACCACAAACCCCCCCTGAAAGTGGGTTTGTCACCACAAACCTCCCCTGAAAAAAGGGTCTGTCACCTCAAACCCGCCCTGAAAATGGGTTTGTCACCACAAACCCCCCCTGAAAGAGGGTTTGTCACCACAAACCCCCCCTGAAAGTGGGTTTGTCACCACAAACCCCCTCGAAAGTGGGTTTGTCACCCCAAACCCCCCCTGCAAAGAGGGTTTGTCACCTCAAACCCCTCCTGAAAGTGGGTTTGTCACCTCAAACCTGCCCTGAAAGTGGGTTTGTCACCTCAAACCCCCCCTGCAAAGAGGGTTTGTCACCACAAACCCCCCCTGAAAAGAGGGTTTGTGCCCATAAACCCCCCCTGAAAGTGGGTTTGTCACCACAAACTCCCCTGAAAAGTGGGTTTGTCACCACAAACCCCCCCAAAAAGTGGGTTTGTCACCACAACCCCCCCCTGTAAAGTAGGTTTGTCACCTCAAATCCCCCCTGAAAGTGAATTTGTCACCTCAAACCTGCCCTGCAAAGAGGGTTTGTCACCACAAACCCCCCCTGAAAGTGGGTTTGTCACCTCAAACCCCCCCGAAAAGAGAGTTTGTCACCCCAAACCCCCCCTGAAAAAAGGGTCTGTCACCTCAAACCCCCCTGAAAAGAGGGTTTGTCACCTCAAACCCCCCCTGAAAAGAGGGTTTGTCACCTCAAACCCCCCCTGAAAAGAGGGTTTCTCACCACAAACTCCCCCTGAAAAAAGGGTCTGTCACCTCAACCCCCCCCTGAAAGTGGATTTGTCACCACAAACCCCCCCTGAAAGTGGGTTTGTCACCTCAAACCCCCCCTGCAAACAGAAGCTGCAAACCCAGAGAGGGGCAGGGACTGGCAGGAAAAACAAGGGTGGCAGGGAAAGAAGGAGCCAAGTCCTCCAGCTGATCCCCCCCCCGTGCTGGAAAAGCTCCTGGCAGGTCCCTGGGCAGGGCTGGCAACAAAAGAGGCTTTTAAAAATAACCCTGGTGGCAGATATTGCGTTGCTGGAGCCTGCCCAGCTCCTCCACCACGGAAGGGTGATCCTGCTGCCAGCTGCAGACCTCGCTGATGCCTAAAAATGGGAACCCCCTGCACACCACGGGATCCCAGAGCTTGCACCCTTTTTTCCATGTCTTGTTTCCCTTTTTCTGATCCTGTGGGAACCTGCAAGGACACCCCAGACCCACCCCCTCGGGCAGAGCTTTTAAATGTCACTCTGTTTTCCTTCAATTCTGCTTCGGTGTTTCCTCTCTCGATTTCTGGGACTGTTCCCCTTTCTTCCTTCTTTTCATCCCCTTGGTTTCAGAAGTTACAGCTCAGGGTCAGAACTGTAGAATCCCAGGATGGGTTGGGTGGGAAGGGACCTTAAAGCCCACCCAGTGCCACCCCTGCCATGAGCAGGGACACCTCCCACCAGCCCAGGGTGCTCCAAGCCCCGTCCAACCTGGCCTGGGACACTTCCAGGGATCCAGGGGCAGCCACAGCTTCTCTGGGCAACCTGGGCCAGGGCCTGCCCACCCTAATTCCTTCCCAGTATCCCCCCTAACGCTGCCCTCTGGCAGTGGGAAGCCATTCCCTGTGTCCTGGCACTTCCTGTGTTGTTCCCAGGGCTGGAGGCAGCTGAGGGGGCAGAGGGGCAGAGTCCCCCCCTCTCCTGCTGCCCCCGCTGTGGGATCAGCCCAGGACACAGGGGGTTTTGGGATGGCTCATTTCCAGGCCCTCCTGCCCGGGGCTGCTCCCCACCCATTCCCCCATCCCGTGTCCGTGCCTGGATCACCCTGACCCACGTCCAGCACCTCCCCTTGGCTCTGCTGGGCCTCACGAGGTCCACCCTGTCCCAGCTCTGCAGCCCCTCCAGGGCCCCCTGGACGGCCCATCCCTTCCCTCACTGCAGCCAGGTCAGGAGCAGCACCAGAGTTACCAGCAAGAGGCAGTTTTGGGGCTCCTTGGAAGGACAAACTCCAGATCAGCTGCAAAGTTCAGTCCACGAACCACGGCGGAGTTTTGCCCCAGCACAAACCACCCTCATCCCTGGGAGTGTCCCAGGCCAGGCTGGACGGGGCTTGGAGCAGCCTGGGACAGTGGGAGGTGTCCCTGCCCAGGGCAGGGGGTGGCACTGGGTGGGCTTTGAGGTCCCTTCCCACCCAAACCATCCTGGGATTCTGCAGTTCTGACCCTGAGCTTTGACTTCTGAAACCAAGGGGATGAAAAGAAGGAAGAAAAGGGAACAGTCACAGAAATCAAGAGAGGAAACACTGAAGCACAATTTAAAGAAAGCAAAGTGACACTGAAAGGGAAAGGTCCTGGGGAACAGCACAGGCCACGCTGGGTCCAGGACATTCCCACAGGGAATTACAGGGGGACACACCCACACACCTGGAGATGGACAAAGGGAGTGTGGGAATCACGGCCTGAACCTGGAAAACGGGTCCAGGACATTCCCACAGGGAATTACAGGGGGGGACACCTGGAGATGGACAAAGGGGGTGTGGGAATCACGGCCTGAACCTGGAAAATGGGTCCAGGACATTCCCACAGGGAGCAGAACTGACAGGGGGGACACCTGGAGATGGACAAAGGGGGTGTGGGAATCACGGCCTGAACCTGGAAAACAGGTCCAGGACATTCCCACAGGGAATTACAGGGGGGGACACCTGGAGATGGACAAAGGGGGTGTGGGAATCACGGCCTGAACCTGGAAAACGGGACAGGGAACGTGGTGGGACCAGCACTGCCGAGCAGCAGAGCTGCTGGACACAGAATTCCCAATGGATGGAGGGTCTGGGAGAGCAAAGAGACCCGGAAAAACCCGACTGGGACCAGCACTGCTGAGCAGCAGAGCTGCTGGACACAGAATTCCCAATGGATGGAGGGTCTGGGAGAGCAAAGAGACCCCGACAAACCCGCCTGGTCCCAGCACGGGGTGCCGGGGCTCGGCCACAGCTCCTGCTCGGACCAGCAGAGGTGCAAAAGAACCCTGAGCTCCTTCTGCCTCCTCCTGCCTCCTTCTGCCTCCTCCTGCCTCCTTCTGCCTCCTCCTGCCTCCTTCTGCCTCCTCCTGCCTCCTTCTGCCTCCTCCTGCCTCCTTCTGCCTCCTTCTGCCTCCTCCTGCCTCCTCCTGCCTCCTTCTGCCTCCTCCTGCCTCCTTCTGCCTCCTCCTGCCTCCTCCTGCCTCCTGCTCCCGCGGCCCGGGGCGGGTGGGGGAGGTAAATGAGCTCATCCGAGCAGAGCTGAAAGAGTCCCGGGCGTTCCCACGTGGAAAATTCTGCGCCAGGGGCGTTTCACAAAGAACAGGAGAGCCCTGAGAGGGGCAGGGATGGGCTGGGCTGGGCTGGGCTGGGCTGGGTAGCCCTAAAAGGGGCAGGGACGGGATGGGCAGCTCTGAGAGGGGCAGAGCAGGGCTGGGCAGTTCTGAGAGGGGCAAGGCTGGGCAGCTCTGAGAGGGGCAGGGATGGGATGGGCAGTTCTGAGAGGGGCAGGGATGGGCTGGGAAGGCCTGAGAGGGGCAGGGATGGACTGGGAAGGCCTGAGAGGGGCAGGGATGGGCTGGGCAGCTCTGAGAGGGGCAGGGATGGACTGGGAAGGCCTGAGAGGGGCAGGGATGGGCTGGGCAGCTCTGAAAGGGGCAGGGATGGACTGGGAAGGCCTGAGAGGGGCAGGGATGGGCTGGGCAGTTCTGAGAGGGGCAAGTCTGGGCTGGGCAGCCCTGAGAGGGGCAGGGATGGGCTGGGCAGCTCTGAGAGGGGCAGGGATGGGATGGGCAGCTCTGAGAGGGGCAGAGCTGGACTGGGAAGGCCTGAGAAGGGCAGAGCAGGGCTAGGCAGCTCTGAGAGGGGCAGAGCAGGGCTGGGCAGCCCTGAGAGGGGCAGGGATGGACTGGGCAGCTCTGAGAGGGGCAGGGATGGACTGGGCAGCCCTGAGAGGGGCAGGGATGGACTGGGCAGCTCTGAGAGGGGCAGGGATGGGATGGGCAGTTCTGAGAGGGGCAGGGATGGGCTGGGCAGCCCTGAGAGGGGCAAGGTTGGGCTGGGCAGCTCTGAGAGGAGTAGAACAGGGCTGGGAAGGCCTGAGAGGGGCAGAACAGGGCTGGGCTGGGGCCCGAGTGTCTCTGCAGGGGTCACGTTGCTGCCTCTCCTCACACCTCACACCCCGTGTGAGTGCTTCTGTTTCCTGAACTGCTGGTGGCAACCTGTGACTGCGGGTCCCTCGGGAAGGGGTGATCACAAACAGGCAAAGGAGGCTGTGGAAGGGAGGGATTTGTTCCCTGGGGGGGCGGGGGCAGGCCCAGCACAGCGCTCGGGTCCTGCCTGTACCTGACACATGGTGCAGGAACTGCACCCTGCCCGGTCCTGGGTGCAAACAGGGGCCAGTCCTGGTGTGCTCGTGGTAAATGGGCATGTCAGTGCACCTTATCCTGCCTCTCAGCCCATGGAGGGCATGGAATGACGGGATGGTTTGGGTTGGGAAAGCCCTCTGAGACCACGGGGTCCAACCTGTCCCTCGGCACGGCCAAGGCCAGCCCTGCCCGTGTCCCCAAGTGCCACGTCCACAGGGCTGTTAACCCCCCCCAGGGCAGCCCTTTCCGGGGAGGAATTTTCCCAACATCCCACCTGACCCTCCCCTGGCACAATTTGGGGCCGTTTCCCCTTGTCCTGCCCCCCGTTCCCCGGGAGCAGAGCCCGACACCCCCCCGGTGTCACCTCCTGCCAGGGAGTCGTGGGGAGTGAGAAGGTCCCCCCCGAGCCCCCTTTTCTCCAGGCTGAGCCCCTGCTGAGCCCCCCGGGTCCAGGGGGGACCTGCCCGTGTCCTGTCAGCTCTGCAGGCCCCCCACACCGCCCCAAGGGTGTGCCAGGCTGGCTCTGCCCACCGGGACACTCCCCCCTCCCCGGGCCCCCCCTCCCAACCCCAGATCAGGCTCAGCCCCGCGGGCCCCACACGGGGCTCTTTGGCTCTTCTGCCAGAACCAAACCAGGGAGAACAAATAACTGCAACCAATCTTCGGGGCAGTGAGGAAGATCCCTGCTGGTGCAGACCCCAGGGGTGCTCAGGGCACTCGGGGCCCGTGCTGAGCTGCTCCCGCTCAGTCCCTTCCTGCACGTCAGGAGGCAGCTGGGAATTCACACAAACACGGCTCTCCTGCACCGAACTTCCTCCACTTTGCAATCAGGGAGCCTTCCTGCCTCTCTGGCCGCCCTGGAAGGGCCAACCCCCCCTTCCCAGCGCTCCAGCAGGAAAATCCCCGCGGGCAGAGGACAGGGCACAGCTCCCACAGCACCCGTGGGGAGATGGCACCGGGGGGGGGTTTCACTTCTCCCACAGGGGGTTGAACACCTCGAGGCCAGTTCCAGCCACGGCAGCACCGCCCCAGAAAGCTCCCGTGCTAAATTGAAGTCCTCATCATCAAACATCAACATCTGGGCAGAGCAGACGGGGAGGAGTTTTCCCAATATCCCAAATAAACCTCCCCTGGCACAGCTGGAGGCCGTTTCCCCTTGAACTGCCCCTTGTTCCCTGGGAGCAGAACCCAATGCCCCGGCTCCCCACTCCTGTCAGGGACTTGCAGAGCCAGAAGGTCCCTCCTGAGCCTCCTTTTCTCCAGGCTGAGCCCCCCCAGCTCCCTCAGCTGCTCCAGACCTTTCCCATCTCTGGACACACTCCAGCCCCCCAATGTCCTTATCTTGAGGGTCAGGGTTAGGCAGGTGCAGGTGTAGGGCAGGTGTCTGTCAGAGGGGAAGGGGAGCAGGAATGGGGATGGAGGGAGGATGTGTGGGTGTGGAAGCACCCGGCAGCACCGAGGGCCAGAGGGGTAGGTGCTGATGGCACTGGCAGGGGCAGGTTATCAGACAGGAGCAGGTTACCAAGGCCTTGGCAAAGCCCAGACTGGGAACTGGGCCTGGGAAGTGCAGCCAGAGGCAGAGCCGAGCGCTGGGACCGGGTCCTTACAGGGGAGGGGAGACAATGGCAGGTGAACAGACTGGCCTCTGGATGGGCCTTTTCCCCTTCAGGAGCCCACAGTGGCTGTGAGCTCTGCCTGTCCCACCCTGCCTGGGGTCAGGATTCACCCGCTGACTCTGCTCCCCATTCCCGGGTGTCCCGGCACAGACAGGGAGACTCCGGCTCCATTTTCAGAGGGGATGATCCTCCCACTGAGCCCTGGCCCGGGAAGATGAGCTGAAGGGAACCAATGCCCTGCTCTGGAGAGGAGTAACCTCCGGAGTAACCGTGTCCTCCAGCCATGGGGGGCTGTGGGGACCAGCCCTGTCACCACACCACTGACCCAGCAAGTCCTTGTCCCTGCAGGAGCTGCCCGGGGTCACCATCCTGGGACCTGCAGGAGCTGCCCGGGGTCACCATCCTGGGACCTGCACCACTGCCACCGGGCACAGCTCCAGGACCCAGCCCAGGGTCACCATCCTGTGACCTGCAGGATCTGCCCGAGGTCACCATCCTGGGACCTGCACCACTGCCACCGGGCACAGCTACAGGACCCAGGTCACCATCCTGTGACCTGCACCACTGCCACTGGGCACAGCTACAGGACCCAGCCAGGGTCACCATCCTGTGACCTGCACCACTGCCACTGGGCACAGCTACAGGACCCAGCCAGGGTCACCATCCTGTGACCTGCATTGCTGCCACCAGCCACAGCTCCAGGACCCAGCCCAGCCAAACCCCCGGGCCGGGCTCAGCACTGGCTCTGGGAGCCCCTCGGGACAGCTCTGGGCAGCCCAGCACGGCTGGTCCCAGGGGCAGTGGAGCCCTCGGGGGCGGGATGTGCCCGGGACTGCCCTGCTCCTTCAGGGCACAGTCCCCACACCAGGTTTCCTGCACCAGGGCAGGGGGAGCTCAGCTCCCAGGCCCCTCAACAGAGCCCAGCTCCCTACACCAGGGTCCCCTGCACCAGGGCAGGGGGAGCTCAGCTCCCAGGCCCCTCAACAGAGCCCAGCTCTCCACGCCAGGGTTTCCTGCACCAGGGCTTCCCACACCGGAGCGTGATGAGCCCGTTTCCTGGGCCCCTGCTATGGAGCCCAGCTCTCCGCACCCGGATGCCCACACCGGGGCTTCCCGCACCAGGGCACGGCGAGCCCCGCACCGGACACCCCGCACCGGACACCCCGCTCCGGGCCACGGCGAGCCTGGCTCCCCGCACCGGCACACCCGGCCCGGGGCTCCCCGCAC
Source organism: Manacus candei (assembly GCF_025592945.1). Lineage (NCBI taxonomy): Eukaryota > Metazoa > Chordata > Aves > Passeriformes > Pipridae > Manacus > Manacus candei. The sequence goes on from NW_026138346.1 coordinate 117,115, forward strand.
CGGCACACCCGGCCCGGGGCTCCCCGCACCGGCACACCCGGCCCGGGGCTCCCCGCACCGGCACACCCGGGGCCGGGCTCCCCGCACCGGCACACCCGGGGCCGGGCTCCCCGCACCGGCACAGCCGGGGCCGGGCTCCCCGCACCGGCACACCCGGGGCCGGGCTCCCCGCACCGGCACACCCAGCCCGGGGCTCCCCGCACCGGCACACCCGTCTCGCTCCCCCCGCAGCCGCTCTCGGCATCGCCTCCGGCCGCGGCCATCGCCCTGCCCTGGCCACCCGCGGGCTCTCACCGGGTCCCTCCGCGCCGAACGTGCCCGGGGGCTGCGGCCGCCCCGCACAGCCCGGGGCCCCGCAGGGCCCGCCGGCGGCGTCCCCGTCCCCATCCCCATCCCCAGCGTCCCCATCCCCCGGCATCCACATCCCCGGCATTCCCATCCCCGGCATTCCCATCCCCGGCATTCCCGTTCCCGTCCCCGGCATTCCCGTTCCCGTCCCCGGCATTCCGCCCCGCCGCGCCCGGCTCTCACCTGCTCGCGGCGCTTCTGCCAGCGGCCGCAGGGACTCTCCTCCAGCACCTCGCTCTCCTCCTCGCTCTCCTCCTCCTTCTCCTGCGCCAGCCGCGCGTCCGGCTCCGGCACCGCCATCCCCGCCGCCAGCCGAGCTGTGCCGAGCCGAGCTGTGCCGAGCTGAGCTGTGACGAGCTGTGCCGAGCCGAGCCGAGCCGAGCTGAGCTGTGACGAGCTGTGCTGAGCCGAGCCGAGCCGCTCCGCTCCGGTCCGATTTGATCCGCTCCGGTCCGGTCGGAGCCGCTCAGACCCACGTCGAGCCGATGCGCGCCGAACCGAACGGAACCGAGCCGAGCCGAGGGGAAGGGAGCGGAGCCTCCCTGCCCGGTGCCAGGGACACGGCCCCGCTCCGACCCGCACCGAGCCCGCCGCGCTCCGCCGGGGCCGCGCGGGGCCGGCCCGTTCTCGTCCCGCCCCGCTCCGGACGTGCGGCCGCGCACGCCCCGCCCCGCCCCGTCGGGAGGGGCCCCCCCGCCCCTCGGTCCCCGCGGCCCCGGCGCCCCCCGCACCCCCCGCAGCCCCCGCAGCCCCGGCCCGGGATGCGCCGCCGGGCTCGGCCCGCCCCGGGGCCGCCCCGCTCCGCCGTCGGGGGCCGCCCGGTGTGGGTCCGTGTCGCGGGTCCCCCTCCCGCACCCGCTGCCCCCGCCCGGGGCCCCGGGGCTCGTCCCACCCTTCGGGGCCCCGTTCCCGGGCGTGTCCCACCCCCGTGGCCCCTCCTTGCCCGGCCTCCCCCCGCCCGCTGCCCCCTCCGGCCCCGTCCCCGTCCCGGGGGTCTCCCCCGCTCCCCGTCCCCGGACGTGCCCGCACGTCCCCGCCGCACCCCCCGCAGGACCCCCCTCGCCGGGCCCCGCGCCCCCCGAAACGGCCGCTCCAGCCCCCCCCCCCCCCCCCCTCCCCGGCGCCCGACGGATGTTTTCGTTCCCCTGGCAAGTCTCTGGCTCGCTGGATGTTTTTCTCCTCTTTCTGGCCGTCTCCTGTTACTTTATCCCGACCATTCCCCGTCCCACCCTCCTCCACACCGGCGCCAGGCTGGCTTCGGGCGGCGTCCCCCCCTCCAGCCGCTCGGCCCCTTCGGCCGCTGCGGTCTGACCGCGGGAGCCGCGGCGGGGGCGGCCCCGGGCGAGTGACACGGGCGGTGCACAGCAGGTATCCCGCGCGGCATCCCACCCTGGCGCGGGAGGAGGGAGCCACAGGCGTTTCCTGCTGTGGAAGTGCCACCACCGGGGCCCGCCGGGCCTCTGAGCGTGGCACCGGGAAAATCGGTGCCACCGGCCCCGTGGCGCTGCCGTGGGCGCTGTGACAGGGCCCCCGTGGTGTCCCCGTGTCCGAGCCCCCCCCCGCTGTCGGCCCCCGGTGTGGCCGTGTCACAGTGAGCGGTGTGTGAGCCCGTGCTGGCCTTGCCAGGCCCCACAGTCACCCCCCGAGCCACGGCCACCTCCAGGGACCCCTCCCCAAAACCATTATCCCACCCTGACCCCATTACCCCCCCTCCAGGGACCCCTCCTCGAACCCATTATCCCACCCCGACCCCCTTACCCCACCTCCAGGGACCCCTCCCTGCCCCCATTACCCCACCTCCAGGGACCCCCTCCCCACCCCCATTACCCCCCCTCCAGGGACCCCTCCCCGACCCCATTACCCCACCTCCAGGCCCCCCTCCCCACCCCCATTACCCCCCTTCAGGGACCCTCCCCGCCCCCGTTACCCCCCCTCCAGGGTCCCCTCCCTGCCCCCATTACCCCACCTCCAGGGACCCCTCCCCACCCCCATTACCCCCCCTCCAGGGACCCCTCCCCGACCCCATTACCCCACCTCCAGGCCCCCCTCCCCACCCCCATTACCCCCCTTCAGGCCCCCTCCCCACCCCATTACCCCACCTCCAGGGACCCCTCCCCGACCCCATTACCCCACCTCCAGGCCCCCCCTCCCTGCCCCCATTACCCCACCTCCAGGGACCCCTCCCCAAACCCATTATCCCACCTCCAGGGACCCCTCCCTGCCCCCATTACCCCCCTCCAGGGCCCCCTCCCCACCCCCATTACCCCCCCTCCAGGGCCCCCTCCCCGCCCCATTACCCCCCCTCCAGGGCCCCCTCCCCGCCCCATTACCCCCCCTCCAGGGCCCCCTCCCCGCCCCATTACCCCCCCCTCCAGGGCCCCTCCCCGCCCCCATTACCCCCCCTCCAGGGACCCCTCCCTGCCCCCATTACCCCCCCCCTCCAGGGCCCCCTCCCCGCCCCATTTCCCCCCCTCCAGGGACCCCTCCCTGCCCCCATTACCCCCCTCCAGGGCCCCCTCCCCGCCCCATTACCCCCCCTCCAGGGACCCCTCCCCACCCCGTTCCCCGCCCTGCTCCGTGCCCGTGCCGTGCCAGGAGCTCCCAGGGTGGGTGACCTTGTCCTGCCCGTGCCAGACGGGGCTGGAAGGGAAGCCGGTCCCCGGTTTCTTATCACAGCGGAGGCAAAAGTTCGTCTGGGAATTTTAAAGGACGGGGAACGGAAGGGGTTGGAACCAAACACGAACCACGCACCCCACCCGGGCACCTCTCCCGCCTGCCGCGGCCCCGTGGCCCCCGTGGCACTCCCGTGCCCCATCCTTGGCCAGCTCCAGCTCCCCGTGGCTCTGTGGCACAGGGGGACAGTCCTCAAATGGACGTTGCCTCAAAACCAAGTGGCAAAGGAATCGTTGAATCGTCGAGTCCCGGGATGGTTTGAGTCGGACGGGACCACGAAGCCCACCCAGTCCCACCCGTGCTGTGGGCAGGGACAGCTCCCACCCTCCCAGGTTCCTCCAAACCCCATCCCACCTGTGCCATGGGCAGGGACAGCTCCCACCCTCCCAGGTTCCTCCAAGCCCTGTCCCACCCGTGCCATGGGCAGGGACAGCTCCCACCCTCCCAGGTTCCTCCAAGCCCTGTCCCACCCGTGCCATGGGCAGGGACACCTCCCACCCTCCCAGGTTCCTCCAAGCCCTGTCCCACCTGGTTTCGAGCACTTCCAGGGATGGGGCAGCCACGGCTGCCTCGCCAGCTCACAGGAGGAATTCCTTCCCAATATCCCACCTGTCCCTGCCCTCTGGCAGTGGGAAGCCATTCCCTGTGTCCTGTCCCTCCATGCCTTGTCCCCAGTCCCTCTCCAGCTCTCCTGGAGCCCCTTTAGGCCCTGGAAGGGGCTCTGAGGTGTCCCTGGAGCCTTCTCCTCTCCAGACAGCAGAACAGATCAGTGACAGGAATGGGACAAAGTGCCAGGCTCAGGTGTCCCCCCAAGGTCCGGAGGGACGCAAACATTACTGACCACAGCACGTCCTGCAGTGCCTGGGGCGGGCTCGGACCCAGCTCTGCCTTTCATCCCCTCCAAACCCCCCTGAAACGGGCCCAACCAGGAGCTGTCAGCGTGTGCTGACCCCGAAGCGTCCGGGGCGGCTCAGCCCCAGCGCTGGCTCTGCGGCCACAGGGAGGGGTGGCAGAGGTGTGGACGAGGTTTCAAGTGAAACCAGTTCCTCAGCTCGGGGAACACCTGAGCCGGGGACAGGCAGGGACGGAGCGGGGACAGCGTGGGGACAGCTCATGGGAGGGAGCGGCTCCTCCCCATCCCACACATCACCCCCCTCCTGCAGCCCCCTTTGCCTTGGCTGGCAGGACACAGCAGAGCAGATCCGTCCTGCCTGCTCATTCCGGGCCTGTCATCCCACGCGGAGCAGCAGCTGGGATGCCCTCAGGATGCCCTCCTGAGCCGTAAAATGCACGGATGGGGGGAAATCTTTCCCGGCGTGTTCCTCGGGGTGAGCCTTCCTGGGTGACGCGCGGCGGAATTCGTTGCCGCGGGGCATTTGCGGCAGCCCCGGGCAGACGTTAAAGGGATTTTAAAAGCCATTAGGCAAATTTCGTGGGAGAAAAATTGATTGAGGGCTATTAAGCAGAGAGGCAGAGGCAGGCTCTGGCTCCCGAGGCCCTGAGCCGTGGGTTGCCAGGAGCTGGTGAAACCCTGCTCCGTCCCTGCTCCGCTCCCCGCGCTCTTCCTGCCGGGATCCGCCGCTGGCAGCGTGCCAGAACAGGAAACAGGGATGCTGGGGCTCAGATCCCAGCCGAGGAGCTGCTCCCGTGCCCTCCCTGCTCCCACCTTTCTGGAGAGGGAGTGCTTGGTGCTCACGGGCTCTCCGTGGGTCCCTGCCGTTGTCCCCCACGTGCTGGGCACGTCCTGGGCTGGAGCTCCCCCCCTGTCCCTGGTCCAACAGGAATCTCAACGCCCCTTGAGGCACAGAACTCCCATCCAGCAGCAGGAGCTGCCTGAGCCCTGGGTCTGCTCGAACTCGGACACCCTGAGTGCAGCATTCCTGGAGTGGGATACCCTGGGATCCTTCGGGCAGCAGGGACAGGGGCTGTTCCCACAGCAGGGACCCTCTCCCGCGTCTTCACTGCCCTGTGCAGTCGGTGTCCCACTGTCCCTCACCCTCAGGGTCCGTCCATGGCTCTCCTTTGCTGCAGACACAGCAGTGACCCCCCGTCCTGCCCGTTCCTGCTCAGGCAGGGCTCGCACGCTCCTTCCTCCGCCTGTTTTCCCGACAGTCACATCACCCACGGGCAGGAGAAACGGTCACACCACCCACAGGCAGGAGAAAGGGTCACATCACCCACGGGCAGGAGAAACGGTCACACCACCCACGGGCAGGAGAAACGGTCACACCACCCACGGGCAGGAGAAACCACCCACAGGCAGGAGAAAGGGTCACACCACCCACAGGCAGGAGAAACGGTCACATCACCCACGGGCAGGAGAAATGGTCACACCACCCACAGGCAGGAGAAACCACCCACAGGCAGGAGAAAGGGTCACATCACCCACAGGCAGGAGAAACCACCCACAGGCAGGAGAAATGGTCACATCACCCACGGGCAGGAGAAACCACCCACAGGCAGGAGAAAGGGTCACATCACCCACGGGCAGGAGAAATGGTCACACCACCCACGGGCAGGAGAAACGGGCCCTGCCCCGGTGGCCTCGGCGCTCTCCTGCTGAGCGTGACCTGCTGCTGCTCCCTGGGGCTCCAGCTGGGAATTCTGGCAGGAGCAGAGGGCTGGGAAGTGTAGACACCCTGCCCCGTGCTCGGCCCCTGCCCCGGGGCTGCTGCCCTGGGAACGTGGGACACACGGGCTGCTCCAGGCCTGCCCCAGGAGCCCGGGGCTCTGCCTGCCTGGGGCCAGGGCCTGACAGCACAGCCCTGCTGGTGTGCACAGGTGGGCCCAGGTGGGCCCAGGTGGGCCCAGGTGTGCCCAGGTATGCCCAGGTGGGCCCAGGTGTGCCCAGGTGTGCCCAGGTATGCCCAGGTGGGCAATGGCACCTGGCCTGTAGCAGCCCCAGTGTGGCCACAGGCCCAGGGCAGAGCCTGTCCCCTGTGCTGGCACTGCTGGGGCACCTCCAGTCCTGGGGCAGCTCTGGGGTCCCCAGTACAGGACATGGAGGGGCTGGAGCGTGTCCAGGGAAGGGAACGGAGCTGGGAAGGGGCTGGAGCAGCAGGAGGTGCTGAGGGAGCTGGGGGGGCTCAGCCTGGAGCAAAGGAGGCTCGGGGGGGACCTTCTCACTCCCTACAACCCCCTGACAGGAGGTGACACCGGGGGGGGGTCGGGCTCTGCTCCCGGGGAACAAGGGACAGGAGGAGAGGGAACGGCCTCAGGTTGGGCCAGGGGAGGGTCAGGATGGGAAAATTCTTCCTGGAAATGGCTGTCCAGCCCTGGAACAGGGGTGAGTACCCACCCTGGGGGGATTTAACATCCCTGTGGACATGGGCAGTGGTGGCCTTGGCCGTGCTGGGGGAAGGGTTGGACTCGATGGACTCAGAGGGCTTTTCCAACCCCAACAATTCCATGGTTCCAGGTATCTCTTGCTCAGGGGGGGGCTGTGTTTCCTTCCCCAGCCCCATGAGGCTGTTTCCATCAGGAATCCCCTGCTGTGGGGCAGCTGCAGAGACCTTTTATCTGAAGGTTCAGGCCGTGGTTTCCACCCAGCATTCCCGTGTGTGGGAGGCCAGGCAGGGGGGGATTTTCTCCTGGGGATGAGTTCTCCTTCTCCACCTCCTGGAAGGGAGAAGGGCCCATTCCTGCTCTGCTATCCCTGGGACCCAGAGGGGTCCTGCCTGGTGCCATCCCATCATCAGGTGACCTGGGCACTGGACTTGGGCTGGGACCTTTGGGCCTGTTGGTCAGAGCTGGGAGGGGCACAGGGGGTCTGAGAGCTGCTTCCCAGCCCGGAGCTCCAGGGGGTTTATCCTGCAGGGATGTGCAGCCAGCCCGGGGCTCCTTGTCTGGTTTAAGGTGGGTCCCGGGCACAGAGCCCTCTGACTTTGACTTGCCGGGGTCTGGGGGGATTTCTGAGCCCCTCTCAGGGTCAGTTTGCTTTTATCCCCTTCCAGAACACTCTGCAGGCCCTGGGGTTTTGGGAACGTCCTGACAATTCTGTGCCAGAGGACCAGGGCCCCCTGAGGAGCAGACCCCCCCATGGCACCGACCCCACACCGGGAGCAGTGGCTCTGCAGGGCTCTGGGGTCAGAGGTGCCCAGGGCTGGGGGAACCTTCATCTCCTCCCTCCCTCCCTCCCTGCCAGGAGGCCCCTCTTGGCGTGTGCCTGTTTTTACCCTGTGTGATGGATGGGGCCGGGATGGGACTGGGATGGGGCTGGGATGGGGCTGGGATGGGGGCTGGGATGGGGCTGGGATTGGGGCTGGGATGGGGTGGGGTGGGATGGGGGCTGGGATGGGGGGATTGGGGCTGGGATGGGGCTGGGATGGGAGCTGGGATGGGGCTGGGATTGGGACTGGGATGGGATGGGACTGGGGACTGGGGGATTGGGACTGGGATCTGGGGCTGGGACTGGGGCTGGGATTGGGGCTGGGATGGGGCTGGGATGGGTCCGGGATGGGGCTGGGATGGGGACTGGGATGGAGGCCGGGATGGGGCTGGATGGGGCTGGGATGGGGCTGGGATGGGGCTGGGATGGGGACTGGGATGGGGACTGGGATGGGGACTGGGATGGAGGCCGGGATGGGGCTGGGATGGGGGCTGGGATGGGGCTGGGATGGGGCTGGGATGGGGCTGGCATGGGGGCTGGGATGGGGGCTGGCATGGGGGCTGGGATGGGGCTGGGATGGGACTGGGATGGGGCTGGGATAGGGGCTGGGATGGGGCTGGGATAGGGGCTGGGATGGGGCTGGGATGGGGCTGGGATGGGGCTGGGATGGGGTTGGGATGGGGTTGGGGTGTGGGGACACCACGTGTCGCTGCCCGGCTCGCACCGTGTCGGGGTTGAAGGTTCAGGTGCCAAACCAGCTCCGTGGACCTGACAAACACCCTCCCGCTGCTCTGTCCCTCCCGGTGTGTTTGTCCACGGATTCCCAGGGCCAGCGCGGCAGCCACAGGACTCCCCGGGGCTCTGTTTGGGTGACCCGAGTTCCCACCCCGGGCTGGGACCTCCCCTGTCCCGCAGCTCCTCACCTGCAGCTCCT